>NC_090651.1:85030498-85167998 GCF_040937935.1 Hyperolius riggenbachi
TTTGAGAAAATCGATGTTAAAGTTTCAAAGTAAAAATGTATACTTTTAAAAACCCGCCGACTTTAACGGTTAATAACAAAGCCTGCTTAAAGTTTAGGAACACCAAATTCCTAGGGTATATTAAGGGGATCAGTGGGAATAAAAGGAAAATTTTTTTTTCAAAAAGACCTTATAGTTTTTGAGAAAATCGATTTTTAAGTTTCAAGGGCAAAAATGTCTTTTAAATGCGGAAAATGTCAGTTTTTTTGCACAGGTAACAATAGTGTATTATTTTCATAGATTCCCCCAAGTGGGAAGAGTATTACTTACTTCGTTCTGAGTGTGGGAAATATAAAAAAAAAACGACGTGGGGTCCCCCCTCCCAGACCTCTTTAACCCCTTGTCCCCCATGCAGGCTGGGATAGCCAGAATGCGGAGCACCGGCCGCGTGGGGCTCCGCACCCTGACTATACCAGCCCGCATGGTCCATGGATTGGGGGGTCTCGGAAGGGGAGGGGCAGCCAAGCTTTCCCCTCCCCCTCCGAGCCCTTGTCCAATCCAAGGACAAGGGGCTCTTCTCCACCTCCGATGGGTGGTGGAGGTGGAGGCCGCAATTTCCTGGGGGGGGGTTCATGGTGGAATCTGGGAGTCCCCTTTAAAAAGGGGTCCCCCAGATGCCCACCCCCCCTCCCAGGAGAAATGAGTATAGAGGTACTTGTACCCCTTACCCATTTCCTTTAAGAGTTAAAAGTAAATAAACACACAAACACTTAGAAAAAGTATTTTAATTGAACAAAAAACATAACCACGAAAAAAGTCCTTTAATATTCTTAATTAACCAATAATACTTACCTGTCCCTTTAAATAAATGATCCCACGCAATATCCTCGGAAATGTTCTATCAGTTACAATGTAACAAAGTTATTACAATGTAACAACTTTGTTACATTGTAACTACGCTGCACCCGACGTCACTCGCCGCTCAGCCGCCGCAGCAGTTACGCGTCCGTGCAGGACGCTAAGTCCCCGCTGGCCCCCGCTGTCCACCCCGCCCACATCTGTCACCCACATGTCACCCACATGTGGGTGACATGTGGGTGACATGTGGGAGAGGCGGGGAGGGCAGCGGAGCCGGCGGGGACTTAGCGTCCTGCACGGAATCCGGACCCGACAGAGCTCTGAGCTATATAGCTCAGAGCTCTCTAAGCATCTTTGTATTTGGGCTCCAAGGAGCCCCATTGGTCCTTAGCAGACCAATGGGGTTCCTTCAAATCAGAAGGAACCCCATTGGTCTGCTAAGGACCAATGTGGCTCCTTGGAGCCCAAATACAAAGATGCTTAGAGAGCTCTGAGCTATATAGCTCAGAGCTCTGTCGGGTCCGTGCGGCGGCTGAGCGGCGAGTGACGTCGGGTGCGGCGTAGTTACAATGTAACAAAGTTGTTACATTGTAATAACTTTGTTACATTGTAACTGATAGAACATTTCCGAGGATATTGCATGGGATCATTTATTTAAAGGGACAAGTAAGTATTAATGGTTAATTAAGAATATTAAAGGACTTTTTTCGTGGTTATGTTTTTTGTTCAATTAAAATACTTTTTCTAAGTGTTTGTGTGTTTATTTACTTTTAACTCTTAAAGGAAATGGGTAAGGGGTACAAGTACCTCTATACTCATTTCTCCTGGGAGGGGGGGTGGGCATCTGGGGGACCCCTTTTTAAAGGGGACTCCCAGATTCCACCATGAACCCCCCCCCCCCCCCCCAGGAAATCGCGGCCTCCACCTCCACCGCCCATCGGAGGTGGAGAAGAGCCCCTTGTCCTTGGATTGGACAAGGGCTCGGAGGGGGAGGGGAAAGCTTGGCTGCCCCTCCCCTTCCGAGACCCCCCCAATCCATGGACCATGCGGGCTGGTATAGTCAGGGTGCGGAGCCCCACGCGGCCGGTGCTCCGCATTCTGGCTATCCCAGCCTGCATGGGGGACAAGGGGTTAAAGAGGTCTGGGAGGGGGGACCCCACGTCGTTTTTTTTTTTTTTATATTTCCCACACTCAGAACGAAGTAAGTAAAACTCTTCCCACTTGGGGGAATCTATGAAAATAATACACTATTGTTACCTGTGCAAAAAAAACTGACATTTTCCGCATTTAAAAGACATTTTTGCCCTTGAAACTTAAAAATCGATTTTCTCAAAAACTATAAGGTCTTTTTGAAAAAAAAAATTTTCCTCTTATTCCCACTGATCCCCTTAATATACCCTAGGAATTTGGTGTTCCTAAACTTTAAGCAGGCTTTGCTATTAACCGTTAAAGTCGGCGGGTTTTTAAATGTATACATTTTTACTTTGAAACTTTAACATCGATTTTCTCAAACTATAAGGTCTTTTTGAAAAAAAAAATTTTCCTCTTATTCCTCCTGATCTCCTTAATATATTCTCCAAATTTGAGGCTCTTAGCATTTAAGGGGGCTTTGCTATTAACCCTTAAAGTCGGCGGCTTTTTTATAGTATACGGAGCGTTACGGTGTAACGCGAAATTACGGTAGCGTTTAACGCGAAATTACGGCATGAACGAAACGCGAAATTACGCGTTGAAAATTACGCTTACGGTATTTTCAATTACGATTTTAATGGTAATTACGCTACCGTAATTTCGCATCGTAATCGCAAATTTCGCATGCGTAATTATAGTAATGCGAGATTACGAAAATTTCGGCTCAACTCTACTGGTGGCTGAATTGCACTGTTTTATCGTAAATTTGGGCTACGTCTTTTGCCGGCGCATACCGTAAATTACCCTCTGGGCGCCACTATAGCCGCAATTCATATTACAATATATGGCGGTGCCCAAATATCTGGTGTCCTTTTTGCTTGTCCAGTCTGGTGAAGGCATTAGAGTCTTAGAAATGCGATGATAGCACCATTATTGATATTCACCAAACATGCATTGTTTCTTGGAGGTAAAGAACACCTGAACTGTGAGGGATATGGAGGCGGCCATATTTAGAACAGTAATACCAGATACTTCACATTCCTGCTGATCTCTGACTGCAGTAGTACAGCAGGTGAAACTCGAAAAATGTGATTATCTTTCAAAAGTTCATTTATTTCAGTAATTCAGCTTAAGAGGAGAAACTAATATATGAAATAGGAACCCTTTTCAGGTGTTTTGGATGAATTAGCTGATTGGTGTCTGACACTTTAGCCTAGAATATTGAACATTTTTACTAATGTTCTAATGGTCTGAGGTTTTGATTTTGGGGTTCTCATAAGCTGTAAGGCATAATCATCAAAGCTTGAAGTGTCTCGCTTTGCATGTAATGAATCATATATTAGTTTCACCTTTTAAGTTGAATTACTGAAATAAATGAACTTTTGAACAATATTCCAATTTTCCAAGTTTCACCTGTATCTGGATCATACGCCTGAAACATGTATGCAGCTAATCCAGTCAGACTTCAGTCAGAAACATCTGGTCTGCATGCTTGTTCAGGGTCCATGGCTACGAGTATTAAAGGTAGAGGCATTAGAGGCAGAGGATAAGCAGGAAATCCAGGCAGCTGGTATTGTTTAAAAGAAAAAAAAATATGGCATCCTACATATCACTCTATTTTCAGGTCTAGTTGCACCTATGTTCAGTTATAGAGGAATCATGATGACACCCTCCCAGTGATTTGTTTATACTAGTAGTCACTCTGCCTCCTACCTCAGAGTGCTCTGGGAGATCATGTCATATTCCTGTTCACTTCACAGAGGGGGGAAAAACATTCTTTGTGATCCACGTCTCCAGCATTAAAGATGCCGGCATAATTTAAGAATTTTAATCAAAGAGAAGTAAGATTTCACAATGGGCAAACACTGAATAAACAATAGAGAAATGAACATTGTAAAAATAAGCAATTTTATTTATCAAGCCCTGTAAAGTTCCTTTTTAAGGCCTCTTTCACATGGGAGGCTGAAGGACATGAATGGTAGCACTCAGCATGGGCAGCGGAGAGGCGGCCCCCCAAATGAGTCACATCTGAGGGCAGCCACAGTGCATGTCCGGGACACATGATGAACTGCACAGCAGGACGGGAGAGTGCTTGTGAGTGGACACAGCATGCATAATTCAGACAAGGATGGAGGGCAAGGAACCAAGATGGAGGGTAGATGGGGAAAAGTGAGAGAGAAGGAGATTATGGGAGCATTACAGAAGCCCTAAATATAGCCGCATCGCATATTTACTTTCACTGCAGGTGTGCTTTAACACATTTGATTATCTCATCCAGTGGCGTAGCAATAGGGGATACAGAGGTTGCGACCACACTGGGGCCCTTGGGCCAGAGGGGCCCTACCTCAATGGCAGGATTAGCTCGTTATTGGCCTTGGGCTGGTAATGATCACTTCTATAGATGCTTTGAATATTGGTGATCATTAACAATCCCCCTCTTGCACCTCTGACACTGTGGTTGTCCACGGCAGGTTCCGGTGCACCGTTTCAATTGTTATGTACAGAGTGCTTAGAGATCCCCATGTAAAACTTGGACTGGGGCTCAAAGCTCCTTAGCTATACCACTGATCTCTTCAGCTTATTTTCACATCTGGTTTTCTTTAAACGAAAGTTCCGAGGAAAGTTAAAAAAAAGCAGACAGCCAATCTGTCCCTTGCTGCAGCTCCGGGGTCCCCTCTGTTGCAGATGCCGAACTTGCGAGGTTGGCATCATCTGCACCTGCGTGAGCATGTGGCCGTGCCACTTGTGATCATGCTCACATTGGCTTGGAGCGTTCTGCTCCAGGCCATGGGAAGGCGACCGGCGCAGCTGTGCGATCGCGCAGGCACAGAAGGTGCTGACCTAGCAGCATCTGCAACGGTGGAGACTTCGTGACCCCGGAGCTGCGGCATGGGACAGATCGGTTGTCAGGGGCTGGAGGGAGCCCCAGGTAAGTAGATCCTGTTTTTTTATTTTCTTTGGATGCTTCCTTTAAGGACAGGTTTGAGAAAACCCTTCTGCAGGAGGTACTATTGTGAGTTAAGCAAGCCTAAACAATTGCTTCTTTCCACTATTTACTAGCTGGATTTTCACATTATTTTCAGTAAAGAAAAATAATAGATTTTACTTTGCTCTGACATTGCAGCAACATTAGGGAAAGGCAGCATAACGCAGATGGTGTGAACGAGCTTAAAAGTATTATTTCTCTTTCCTTCACAGGTGAGAAAATGAAAGTGGACCTCTGATTTCTTGGACAAGGCCATATTGCTTCTTTCCCTCGTACATAACACCTCTACAGAATCAGCTCCCCGTCTCTCAGAGGTTAGTCTGCTTACAAGTATCTTTATTCCAATATGTTTTCTTTATAATGTGCATTTTCTGCAAATGATCTGTGAAGAAATGGAAGCTTACGTGACAAAATAGTACAGAAAAATAAAAACGTTCATCTCTACCCACCATTAATACCAATACTTAAAGTGAATGTCAAACGGGGAAAAAAAATACTTACCGTACCTATGGAGAGGGAATTCTCTAGGTCCTATAGAGCCTTCCCATTCCTCTCACGGTCCCCTCATTCTAGCGCTGTCACCTTATTCCAATCTACAACCACAGGAGGCTTTGGAAGTCTTCAGTAGCCCGAGCGCAGGCGCAGTACAGAGCCTTCCCACTCCATAGGTAAGTATCTGTTTGTTTGCTTTTTTTAGTTGACATTAGCTTTAAAGTTGTATTGATTACAGAAATTAAAACTACTATAAAGCACCCAAACCTATGGAAATCATGACTAAATGCTTCGTAATGAAAATAATGTCTTCTCCTACCATTTATGCTTCTTTGTAATTGCTGTGACATCACAAATGTGACATCACTGTGGCAATTCATTCTATGCGGTCAGCAAAGTGCAGAAAGGAGGGCTGTTTGTTAAGACCTGAGCAGCTACCTAATGCAGTAGGTGGGCTTGTCTGGGGAAGGGGAGGAGGGCATCTCAGCTGTAAAATGAGGAAAGAGAAAATAAAGTGGTGTTCCTAGGACAATTTGAGAAGATTTCAGTTAACTGGTCCCACAGAAGATTCCACAGCCCTTCGCACAGTATGCTAGAACCTGCATACAATTTTCTGCAACCAAACAGTCAGTGCTTCTAAAGGTAACATACCCTATTCATTTATTCATAAGACTTCAAGAATTGACCTTCAAACTATATAATCTAGGCTATTTAGGCTAGACTGACTTCTGCAAGGGACCACAGTGGGCAAGCTGCTACAGTACATTACTATTGGATCAGTTCAGACATGCTCATTGTGTCCATAGTGAACCCAGGCTTATTCTGTGTTTGGTGCCAGTTTTGCAAACTTATTCAAATTTGCTTGCATTGTACGGGTTTAGGTTTTCTCATTGTCGTATGTCTAATGTATTTCAAGGACATGACATTTGACACAAGTTTTTTTTATCTCTTATGAATTTTGCAACTTTTCTTAATTTTTAATTGTGCAGCAGTGATGCATTTTTCCACGTGTGATTCACCTGCAATGTAAATCAATGGAAACACAGAAAATGTGCATATGTTATGCAAAATCTCATACGGTTTGTGATATTCTGGGGATTTTAGCTCATTGGTAGAGGAGATCATAGCATCAAAGGTCACAATATACCTTCCAGTGAGTCTTTTTAAGGTTAAAACAAAACAACACAGCTTTATTTTGTCAATCAAACAATGTCCAAAACAGAAACAGTACTCTCATCAGCCACATCGGCTCTTCATTGACACCCTGCCATGGGCCTAATGGCAGTCTTGGGCCTCACCTTTTCCAGACTTCTCCTGGATTGCCAGTACTGGAGCCCAACTCCCTCCAGCACTTCTGCAACAGGCCTGGCAGCCTCCATGCTGCCAGACTCCCAGGAGCCTCTTTGCTCCAACACACAGCCCACTGCACAGTGAGTGATGCAGCTACTTATGCAAATCACACAGGTGAACCAATTACCCCTCCATCTGCCAGACTCAGGCCTGGATTTGGAGGAGTGGCGTGTAAGGCCCACCCTTCTCCCAATACACGCCAGTCCTGGATCCCAAACTAATGTCCACAATGGTGATGTTGCTAAATTGCAACAACAGTCACTATTCAGGATTCTCCCATCCAAAACCAGACCAGAAAAAAGCATACATCTTCTCTGACCATCACAGTTTTTGAAGTTATTTACAGTAGATACATGCTCATAAAAATTAACAATATCGGCATGCACAAAAAAAAAAACAATGTAAAAACTGCATGCAAAACGCAAATCACAAAACGCAGAATTGCTGAAGAGAATCACATGCGTAATTTGCATGGATGTGTTTGAATGTTGCCTTAGAGACCATTTGGCTAAAAATAAATCTTAGTGTAACAATAAGTGTCAGCAAGTAACAGAGTTCTGATTATGAGGTGATCTGCAGTATCACCTATAATACAGATATATACCTGATTATATGGTGATCTGCAGAATCACCAATAATACAAGTATACCAGACAGCTGATGTGATAGCAAGTATAGTGCTTGGTGCAACAGTAGTACTGATAGGTTTAGCTATACCTCACCAGAGGAGCTGGTGGGCACTAACATTACAGAGCCTCTCACCAGAGGCAAGGGCCCTCTGGAGAGAGTAGAGTAGTCAGACTAACCGAGTTGGCAACAGACAGACAGATATAGTACCAAATCGGAAGGCAAAGGCAGGAAGGTATAAACAGGCAGAGTCAGCAACGAGATCAGATGGGCAGAAGTACAGAATCACAGAACAGAGGAGTAGTCAGAACGAGCAATAGTCATACACAGATAATAAACAGTATATAAGTTATAATTATAGCTATCAACAATCCTATCTCTGTGTGAAATCCCCGGTTTGCTCCGGGATCAAAGCACACCGGATCTAACTATGGTCTGAGCGCTAACACAAAGTATTCGCAACAGCAGACAAGTTGCAAGTGACACAGCGAGGCTTAAAGAGACTCTGTAACAAATTTTTCAGCCTTAGTTCTTCTATCCTATAAGTTCCTATGCCTGTTCTAATTTGCTCTGGCTTACTGCAGTCTTTCCTAACTGCACTGTCTCTGTAATAAATCAATGTATCTTTCCTCTGTCCTGTTTGTCGGGCTAAAGCTTGATTGTGTGGAATGTGCAGGGCTGCTTGTGATTGGTAGAAGCGATACACACCCTCTGCAGGCCCCCTGCATACTATGAATGACTCACACACTATGCTTAGCTGAGCCTATTAGAAGCTGGTTAGTTTGTTTGTAAACACTGCCTAAAACTGTTAATTACAAGCCAGGATTGCAGCAGAGAGTGGCAGAAACAGCACAGAGGGGCACAGGAGAAAATAATGAATAGAATGGTATGCTTTTTATTGTAAGAATATTAGAGTACAGATTCTCTTTAAGAAGCGGAGGAGACTCCTCCGGCATGCCCCCCTCTGATCAGCCAATGAGGATCGGCGGACGTCTCCTCTGACGTCAGCCGACCAGCCGGTCAGCTGACGTGCCTCCTCCCCGCATAAAGGTCCTTTCTGTGCGCGCGTGCACGCGAAAGTGCGACCCTATGTGCTGCTGACAAACCCGTCCTCAGCGTGCTAGATGCCCGAGGCACGGATATATCACTAGGCAGGGAGATGGAGGCAGCTGCGGTGGTATCGCTTTTCACCGCAGCTGCCTCTTCTACGTTTGTTACACTTAGAAGTCTGAGCATACTTCAATGCAATCTAACTTCTTTTGAAGCAAAACTCAGACAGAAAAGCAGCCCAGCATAAGACAATAACAAAGTGGCAGCATTGTTTCAGGTATTACAAAGCCATTCTGTTTGTAAAATTGTCTATAGAACTATTGAGTTATTGCTAAATTTTCATTTAACTAGACTGCAGCAGTGAAGGAGCAAGGAGGAAAGATACAAAGTATCTGAAATTGTCAGTCTAGCATGTCTTTTTCCTGTGGATTTGGCTGGAGACGTTATTACACAGGCATCTTAAAAAATATTAAAAACTTTTGAAGACTCAACTTTTTAAATCATGCCAAAATATATTCTTATTTAATGCCCTATAAAACACAAATTTCTGTCTTAAAGCAAAATTCCACTTTTGTTGACAAAATTAAGCAGTTCAGTTTCAGCTCCAGATATTGTCAGGATTAGGCCCCTTTTCCACGAGCTTATTTTCAGCCAATCCCTTCCTGACGTCTAACTTTAACACCCCCTCCCCTCATCCCTAACATTAATTTCTTCCTGAAACATAAGCCCCAGCCTTCCCTGTTTAGTGATACTATTAAATAAAACATACTACTTGATCCATGCTGTCTCCCGATTGAATCTGCACTGCTCCCCGCTGCTCTCCGGGACCTCGTTCATCCTCCACAGCTGGCAAAAGAAATCCAAGATTCCTGCGACCCGGAAGTACTTCCCAGCTGATGGCACAGCCCTGATAGTAGGAAAACTTAGAGAGGCGGGGGGAGTGAGCTTAAGAGAGGCGGGGGAGTGAGCTGAGCGAAGCAGAGGAGTGAGCTGGTGTGGGTGTTAAGTAGGAGAGCCCTTCCAGTCATGGACACCCCTTCCCTCATTAGGCTAGTGGCAAGAAGCTAGTCCGTAGATTCAAGGGAGGACAGCAGAGGCCAGGGGGGACAGACAGCAGCACCAGAAGGCCACAGAAGCATGTCATTCAACAGAGAACATGCCTCTGTGTCCTATTAGGTATATACAATCCGCCTCGGGTACACTTTAACCACAATCCCTTTTGTGCCCAAATACTGTTTTTCAGGGGCGTAGCTAGAAATCATGGGGCCCCATAGCAAAATTTTGATTGGGCCCCCCCCCCCCCCAAAAGAAATATATATATATTACCTTGTGCCCCAGGTAGCCCCACAGTAGAGGAAGCTAGAGATACCCTCCAGTATTAGGTAGCCTCCGTATGTATAAGTAGCTTAAAGAGACTGAAGCCTCCCAAAATCTTCCTTTTTACTTACAAATCCTCTTGTGCAATATGGTACTAGCTGAAACGCCGCTATCCCGCGGCTAAACGAGTCCTCTTTGTCCCCCAAATCCCCAGAGCAAAATCCGGGGATTGCTTCCTATAAGAGGCTTTTGGCTGTAACCCTGCCTCTAGGCGCTTCAATCTGCTCCGATCGCCGCCTCTCCCCGCCCATCTCAGTCTGCCTTCACTGAGAGGGGCGGGAGGAGGCGGAGATCCGCGCGCAGATTGACACGCTTGAGGCAGGGTTACAGCCGAAAGCCCTGCCTCCCGGGCAGCAAAATCCACGACCAAGAAAGTCATGGATTTTTGCCCCGGGGTTTTGGGGGACAAAGAGGACTCGTTTAGCCGCGAGATAGTGGCGTTTCAGCTAGTAACATATAGCACAAGAGGATTTGTAAGTAAAAAGGGAGATTTTGTGAGGCTTCAGAGTCTCTTTAAAGGACAACTGTAGTGAGAGGTATGTGGAGGCTGCCATATGTATTTCTTTTAAGCAATACCAGTTGCCTGGCAGACCTGCTGGTCCTCTGCCTCTAATACTTAGCAGCAGATCAGGTGTTTCCAACATTGTTGTCAGATCTGACAAGATTAGCTGCATGCTTGTTCCTGGTGTGATTCAGACACTACTGCAGCCTAATAAATCAGCAGGGCTGCCTGGCAACTGGTATTGTTTAACAGGTAATAAATGTGACGGCCTCCATATACCTCTCGCTACAACTGTCATTTAAGTAAGTAGTCCATTTATTGCCATTTTTGCGTATCCACTTGGTGATATTGTCTGCCGTCCATCAGGATCTATAATGGAACTGACATTGATGGGCATCACCACTGACCCTTATGGGCACCATAGGCTGCTGTTTTACATACCCTCACTGTCCATAATATTTGACCTGGGTGACAGGATTTTATGGTACATCATAAAAATGAATCCCTTTACAGTAAAATCCAAGGGACCTGGCCAAGTAGTTTACTATAAGAGATGTTTACTATATGAACATTTGTCACACATTGTATATGCATGCAGGTGCATGGTCAGGACCTGAGGATTGAGTTTATTTTAGCCAGAAGTTTACTAGAGTTTAGTATGGTCACAGTCTTCTTTATCATTAAGTCATGTTTCAAATGTAATATCTTATTGTGCTTGCATAACATTTAGGCAGGTCACTGCTATTACTCTTTTGTGTTTTTGATAGTATTGTGGCCCGGAGTACGAGACCAAGTGCTGCACAGACATGTTGCTAGCCTGCAGGCTAGCAACACCTTTTATTACTATGGTGTTTTGGGTGTCAAGCAGCCCTCAATTGCGTTGTACTCCCTCTCACCTTGCCTGTGGAAAGCTTCTCCGTCATGTGCTGCTTGTCATCCCTCCACCCTCCCTACTTAGAAACAGACATATTACTAGTTTGTAGGCTAGTGACAAGCTGTTGCCCAAGGCATCAATCCTGATTCCTGCCAGGTGACAGTCCTCTTGTGTGTGTACAATATTCCAGAGTGAGCAAACTTTAAAGGAGTTATAAGGCTGTTTTAAGTAAAACAAGTGCTACTTACCCGGGGCTTCCTCCGGCCCCAAGCTCCCAGCATGTCCCTCGCCGCAGCTCCGCCGTCAGCTCCCTCCTGGTCCCCGGCGATGACATCAGGCCGCCTGTGTGAGAGGCGCTGTCAATCACCGCCACGTGGACCGGAGCGGACTACGCAGGCGCAGAACTACTGTGCCTGCACAGTACGCTACAAACCACGTGGCGGTGATTGACAGCGCCTCTCACACAGGCGGCCTGATGTCATCGCCGGGGACCAGGAGGGAGCTGACGGCGGAGCTGCGGCGAGGGACATGCTGGGAGCTTGGGGCTGGAGGAAGCCCCGGGTAAGTAGCACCTCCTTTACTTAAAACAGCCTGATAACTCCTTTAAGGGATAACCGAGGTGAGGAGGATTAAATGTACTTTTCCCTTGCAGTCTACCATCAGGTGCCTCGCTGTATCTTCGTCTTTCACCTGGGTGCCGCTGTTCCCTCTGGGAGACCCCCTACCGCAGCTGTAGTCATTGGCTACTGTGCATGTTCAGGCATGTCTCTCTTGATCAAGCTCCTGTAGATGGGAGCATTCTGCACTTGCTTAGTTTGTCTTTGTGAACTGTGAAAGTGCAGAATGCTTCTGGCTATGGGAGCACAATCAAGAGAGGCGCATGGACCGCGCATGCACAGTAGCCCACAACCACTGCTGTGGTCAGGGATCTTATAGAGAGAACAGCAGCACCATGGAGTGCAGCAGAACTACAGTGAGGGACAGGATAGACTGCTAGAGGATGGAAAAGCCCCAGCTAAGTCTGATGTCTTCCCACCCCTTCACCTAAAACCTCGGATATACTCAATGTAATGGGTAGCAGGATCTTGCAGCAAATATACTTTAATGTTAGCAGGATCCTGCAGCTAGTATAGAGGACAACAAACTGTTATGGTGTAAGATTTTGCTAGAAGACTGACTGGGCAGCATGGTATACAGTGACACAGTGTGCAGATTCACCAAGGATTGCCTGTGCTGTTCTGACTGCTTCTGCCTCTCAGATCTGTGCTGTCTCTGGTAACTGCAGAGCTGCCTGTACCTGATATTCACTGTCTGCCATGTGAGGCAGATTCCTGCTTTCTGCTACTGCTGATGATAAAGACAATCTAGAGGGAGAGAGGCAGTCCAGGGACAGGCAGTCTGCACACATCTCGGTGCTGTGTGTTATAAGCTGTGTAGCACACAGATGTCTTCTCTCTCTGAAACAGCCTGTACACGCTTCCTGAAGTCCCTCCGTGCAGTGCAGCAACAGCCACGCCTCCCTGGCCGGAACTACAGGATGGCCAGGGAGGGATACATGTGGCAGAAGACTGAGGAAAAGTAGTCCCCCTCTTTCTCTGGCTGCTACTTGGTGACCTGGGGGAAGGCGAGATTCGAGTGCAGCTGTGTGTTGGTGGGGAGATCTAGGGGAGGTTAGAGATGAGATATTTTATTAAAATATACATATATAAAAAAGTCCTCTGCTGCCAGCAGGGGCCCCTAGTGGCGTTGGGGCCCCATAGCACCTGCTATGGTTGCTATGGTGATCCCTACGCCCCTGCTGTTTTTGTTTCCTATGCAAGGGTTATTAAACCAGTGCTTTATTTCTGCATTTGTGGAAGTGGGTCTGAAAACTCATTAGAGGACTTAAATGAGTACTGTAAGGGAAAAAAAAGTTTAACTTACCTAGGGCTTCTAACGGCCCCCGCAGACGTCCTGTGCCCGTGCCGGGAAAAAATGATTCTCCAATCCTCTGCCGTGGCTCACTTCCAGTTTTTGCGACTTTAATGTCACGGGCCACTGCGCCTGCGCGTGTCCTTCGCTCATACTCACGCTGCTGGGAGCATCCTGTGCAGTTATGCGTACTTCACCTGATGCTCCTGGCAAAGTGAGTGGGAGCGAGGACACACAGCCAGGACGACGCAGGCGCAGTGGCCCACGACATTGAAGTCGCAAAAAACAGAAATGAGCCGTGGCGAGGACCGGATAATCGTTTTGTCCCGGAGTGGGCACAGGACATCTGTAGGGTGGGGGGGGGAGGCGTTAGAAGCCACAGGTAAGTTAAACCCCCCCCCCTTTAAAAAAACGTATATACATAGTATTTCAAAGCTTAAAGAGGACCTGAGCTCTTCCACAGGAGAGAAGGAGAGAAGGAAAACACAGAGAAACCAACCCTGTGTGTATTTTAAGATAACAGCCTGTCTAATTCTCTCTTATTTGCTAGTAATGAGACACTGTAATTTAAGCTGTCATCTCTGTCTGAACTGTGCAGGGTGTGCCTTTCAGACAGTCTATATGTAAACACAGGAGTTAAACCCTGTATGTGCCTCCAGCAAACCAGGAAGTAACTACACTGCACCATCTCTGAGGAGCTCTATAAGCTGTAACAAGGAAATGTTTTTCTGCAACAGTTATTATGCTGATACTTATCTTTTAGAGCAGAGAGGAAGGCTTTGGTTTAGGACCACTTTAACAGCTCATCATTTCTCTGTGTGGAAGCTGAATAAACAGAAGTCATGTCAGTGTGACTTTAAATCTAGTTTAAACTTCAAACTTAGATTTTCAACCCTTATAACCAAAATAAAATAAGTCTCCAGAAAAAAATCTATTTAGGATTAGTTCTACAAATACAGTTTTGTATCTCATAAGTTTATATTTACTTTTTTGTTGTATTAATCTGTTAGTCATTAGTTCGAATGTTTGCAAAACATTCTTGGTTTTCCAGTTTACTGAGTTGAGATTAGCTGCTATGAGGAAGAAATACAGCTTCCCTCAGAAACTCTGATAAACCAGGTGGCTTATTTACAAGAAGGAATGCTGCTGGAACAAAGCCGGCCCCAGGAAACAACATCTGAGCCATGTAATATGCTGGCATGTCATAAATAAAGGTTATTAAAGGATATTAATTGCAAAGTTTTTCATTGCAAAAATATTATCTTAAGAATCCAGAAATGTTGGACAAAAACAGAAAAGATTATAAAACAATTAGGAGCTTAATTGGCACATTAATAGCCCCTGCCACACCATTGTTATGTTAATCAGATCATTGGTGTTGTGTTAATCAGAGGGTGATGATTTAGATATTAACAAAGTCTCATTTATTTAAGGTGGCCAGTGGCCATACATCAGGTGACTTAGTGGCCGATTGACCATCTAATTTGATTATTAAAATCAAATTGGATGAAAATTGGTGCCGCCAAGTGCATGCCCGATCAGCACTGCAACCAATTGTGGGCTAAAATTGGTCGCCTGAATCAGTCGGGCATGCTGCAAGATGTAGGGCCGACTTGCTCAATCGGGTGAGCAGCGGTAACAGGGAGCAATATTGAGTCAAACAATGAACGCGACAAAATCCCCAATGCTTTCCCCCCTAATGTGCTCTCCTGGTGCCCAGTACACTATACATTACCTGCCTGTGGCTGCCGTTTGTCTGCTGGCTCTGGGCGCTGTCCTTCATCCATATACATGTCCCATGTGGTTGCCGGAGTAATGGGGCCCGTGTGTGATGTCACGCTGGCAGCCACATGGGGCGCATGTATGGACTAAGGAAAGCGCCTGGAGACAGCGGAGGACAAGGGGCGGGCACGGACAGGTAATGTATAGTGCACTGGGTACCGGGAGGCACATTACACATTAGGGGCACAGTGTCAGGCCGGCAAGGTGGTGGTTGTGACATCACAAAAGCCGATTCCGGATCAATCTCAGCATGAAATTGATTGGGATCTGGCCTGTGATGTATGGGCAGCTGACAGATCTCTCCCTCTCTAATCTCAGATTCGATTAGAGAGAGATTTGTCTCTTGGTCAAATCTGCCCATCATTGTAAAGGTGGCCACACACGATACAATAAAATGATCCGATTTTACAGTAATTCGATAAAAACGATCGTATCTCCCGAATAAATCGAAAGCTTTTTTTTCATTCGAATGAAAAATCCGATCGGATTTCCCGTTTTCTTCGATTTTAATCGATCCGGACTGCCAGATATTTTTCCTCAATCTTTCTAAAGATTGTTTGGTGTGTGTTGGATTGTCAATTTATTAATATACACACCCTAGCAATTTTGTTAGAGTTTCCAATCATTTTTATCATAATTGGGGGGAAAATTGAACATACGTGTGTGGTACATTGGTCATATTTTTGAAATGTTACAATCAGTCAGAAAAATTGATTGCAATTCTTAAATTGAACAGATATTTAAAAAATTGTATGGTGTGTGGCCACCTTTAGATTTATGGCTACCTTTACACCACAATTTCTTTCATCCCATCCTTTTAATTTCGAAAATAGTTAATATGCATAAAGAACAATGCACTCGGAATGGTTCTGTGTTAAATGCAAAAGACAAAAAACAGCACTCACAATGGGGAAAGATCAAAGGCCGCAGGCTGTTTAGACAGGTCTCACCTGATAAGGTGGGCTATTGTAATAACAGTCAATGGTACATTTGTCCCTCTTAATGCCAGGGACCAGGCTGGCATGGTAGAGAGGATGTCCTGGACCACATGTAGCACAGCAACAATCCAAAGATGGTGAGACAACGATTGCAAGTCAGAGTGGTATAATCAAGGATGGTTTATTCTGCAACCTGTTTCATGGGGGTAGCTTCCTCATGCAGACCACTGAATGACCAAGCATCCTAGAGGACATGAAACTGCCGTCAAGTAGGTCAGATCTGTGCCCACCACCCACCTTCACTCCCAAGTCAGCAGGTATAGCGATCCCAGGCCACACATAAAGCCAAACTTTTGAATGCACGTCAGTTTGTAATAAGTTCTTGCTGGATGACACAATAAATACAGTGTTCTTCACCAACTGATGGATGCCCAACTCTCCCTCTCTTAATGGACATATTTACAACACTTTCTTCAAAGAACGCAGGGCCAGTTTTACAGCTCAGGAGCCTATTAGTTATTGTTATTCAAAACGTATAAAAAATGGACTGTCTATGGCAGGTACCCCCTGGGCCTTACTAAAGTACCCCTTGGGCTATGCGTAACGTGTTGAGAACCTGGGCACCACCACCATACTCTCATCTTCTGACTGCAGCCAGGGCAAATTGTAAGCAGTTTTGGGGGTGGCAAAAGTGTGAAGCATGAAAGTGCTGCACTTACCGCCTAAAATAATCAGCAATGCAGCCTCATCCGGTAAAAAGCTCTTATCACAAGCACTAAACAACACGTTTCGGGGTTCCAGCCCAACTCATCAGGTAATCTGCTGAATGTCAGTTACATAGCATGATTGAAAAATTACATCTGTCCATTAAGTTCAACCAGGGAAAAAGAAAACACTATCCTGAAAGTTGATCCAGGGGAAGGTGAAAAACCTTCACAATCTTGGGCCAATTAGCCTTAAAAGGGAACAATTCCTTCTGACTATAGATGATGGCCCAAAAAATCAATGGATCAATTCTGCCTGGAATTACCTAGCAATTATATTCATAGATGAACACGCAACTGGCGCAAACAGAGACGGTGATAGGAATTACGGCTATGTCGGCACACAGTGAGTAACTTCGGTGCTGTCAGAAAATGGAGCTGAAGTTACTTTTAAAACACTGTACCACCATCCACGTCGACCTGGAGGGAGAATAGTAATTAACGCCGCCGGGACTTTTGCAGGAGCAGGGCAAGCCGTATACCGGCGGTTTATCCTGCGATTTCATCCTTACGCTGCATGGATGTCTTTCAATACAAGGAAGGCATCCAAGCCCACTTTAAGTGCAGATACAGAGTTTGCCATAACTATTTCCTGAGGTAAGGTATTCCATATTTTAACCGCTCTCACTGTAAAAAAAAAAAACCTTTTTAAATAGATGGCAAAAACTTTTTTCCTCCATACGCAGATCAATCCTAGGGACACCTAGGCCCGCATACCCCAAATGCCATTGGAAATTCTGTAATGAAACTGCTCAAACCACTGTTCACAGAGCACCAGACTACTGTTACCAGCAATAAGCAGATTTCTAGAAGTGGAGAGAAATGAGGTGACACAGCAAAGCTTGGATGAAAAACAGAGCCAGACGTATTTCAAGGGTAAACTCTCCATTGTGACAGCCTGGCAGGAATGTACCTTTCAACAGATGTCGCTACCTGTTATTACACAAAGCACTTATACACTGCTAATGTTTGTGTATCGTTAGACTTTGTGTTATGTCCTTGATATTTTAGCTCAGAGACCTCATTGTCTACAGTAAATGGTTATCAATGCCCAAAGTGCATTTCTAATAGTCTGAATAGCCATTTAGCAGTGTAAGATAGCATCTAAAACCCACATAATCTCCTTTGGTGCATCAGAGGCAGCAGTAGACAAATATTATCAGGTATTTAATAGCAGAATGACTCCCACAAAACATTACTACGGTAGTTCAGACAATGCCAGCGAGGGAATGTGCATTTAGTAAGATCATTCTGTACATTTTCTACCTCCCGGTTCTTAGTGAGATTATACTGTAATCACTTTTATCTGTCTACAGTTGTTTGATCACCGTATGATTTTATGTACCAATAAGCATTAGGTATCATTTATCACGAGAGAGCTGAAAGCAATGAAAAGTGACTGAAATGTCAGCTTATACTGGATGTACACATAGAATGCATTAACATTTTATATGCTAAAGCAAAGCACAATCCATGATTGATTTCTCTGTTTCGAATGGGTTTGGACATAAGAGGTGTGTGTGTGTGTGCGTGCGTGCGTGCGTGCGTGCGTGCGTGTGTGTGTGTGTGTGTGTGTGTGTGTGATTTACTATTATTGGATTACTTGTGTACCAACTTTGCCTGGAATCTGACTACTCTCTGCCTGCCGCTTGTACTGACCTTCTTCCTGGAATCTGACTACTCTCTGCCTGCCGCCCATACTGACCCTTTGCCTGATATTTGACTACTCTCCGTTTGCTGCCTGGATCGACCTCGGATTGCCTGACCTTGTTATTGCCTGCTCCTTGTGTACCTCGATACTTGTGACATTACGTGTATGACCTCGGCTTGTTACTGGACTTTCGCTTATCTCCTGTTAGGTTCTGGTGAGTTACATAGTTTACTCTACGTTCAGCTCCTATACCTTGCACCAAGGTCGGACTAAACCACAGTAGTACAGTTTTTTCCCTTGGTGGGCCTCGCCTCCAGGTCTCTGGTGGGCCCCCCCTCCTTGTCTGACATAGCTCCAATTGCTGCCTGCAGCACAAAAATTCTCTTCTCAGTGCTGTAATCACTCATGCTGAGAGCAGTGGCGTAGCTAAGGAGCTGTAGGCCTCGATGCAAATTTTACAAGGGGTCCCCAAGCACTCTATACATAACAATTAATACGACGCACCAAAACCTGCCAATGGCAACTACAGTGTAAGAGGTGCAAGAAGGGGATGGGGAATAGCTTGTTAATGATTACCACTATTCAAAGTATCTATAGAAGTGATTATTATGAGCACAGGACCAATAGAGAGGTAATACTGTAGTTGAGGGAGGGCCCTTCGGGGCCCCTTTGGCCCAAGGGCCCCGATGCGGTCGCATCCTTTGCAACCTCTGCGGTCGCAACCTCTGCAAAGTAGGACATTTCTTTATATTGAAGGAGGGGACTCTATGCAAAGTTTTGCTGGGCAGCAGTGTCTCTGAATTACAATGCTGCTAAGATCATGTACATTTGGCCCTGTCCATAATACATCATGACCACTCCCACCTTCCTGTGCATGGCCACGCCCTTTTTTCACTGCAATCATGGGATGTGTGGGCCCAGGTTTACATTTCTTTGGTGGGCCCCCAGTGTCCCAGTCCGACCCTGCCTTGCACCTACAAGGCCTGTTCAAGCAGGGACACACCACATAGAAGAAGGTGGTGTTAGATTGAGGCATAAGAGCTTAGCTGATAACTTGCCAAGCCTGACAGAGGGTACATAAAGTACAATGATAACACTTGTGTAGCACTGGCAAATCTATTCATTTAGGGCACCACCTGATGGAAGAGAAAGAACCATAGAACCTTGCCAAGTATGGAGTATATGCTCAGAAGCTCATTAAAATTGCTATGCAGAGTCAACAGACAGCAATTTTACCAGGACTTGCCCCACTAACGTAGCGCGCATTGCACAATTAGTGCAACCTGCAGTATCTTGGGTGCCGCTTGCTACACAAATAGCATGTAGCTATGAGAGTGTTAACAAGGAAATGTGAGTTGTGCTGATTGCACATTGCATGCTACATCAGTGGTTTAAGTACCCGTAAACGTGCACGCCAAATATTTTATGGGCTTTTGTGAATATGCAATGGGGTTTTCAGCAAACACATGTTGAAAATGTTCTTGTATTTTACATCTGGAAGTTTATGCATTGATTCTTGAATACAATAATAACATAATCAGCCTCTCATAGAATAATACTTAAATACATAAAATGAACATTAACTTAAATACATAAAATTAAAATTGTATCAGCTCCAAATCATTATTATCTTATTAACTATTTTTGAATTACTACCTAATAATATTGTGAAATTAGGGAAATATGTTTTTATTAACTTTCTTATTTTTCAAAATAGTTTAATTAGTTTTCACCCTTTATCTGCTCTGTTTCCTCCCTTCTATAGCCTTACCGAATGGCTGTTTGTTAATGACCGACAACCCCAGGCTGGAGATAAATACTGAACTTCTCACTTGTTTTCCTGCATGCACCATTCTTTGTAAATTGACATCTGTTGAGGTGTTTACCTCACAAGTCAGTAATTTACCTCACAAGTCAGTAATTTTAGTTTTCCGTTGGGTAGCAGCCTTAGTGAATTGAGATTTCACTAAATGTTTGGTAAAATCAGTTGTTCTCTGCTTTTCCGAATGCGGTAAGGCTTTGTGAATTGAAGCCATTGTTTCTCTATTGGTCCTGCCACCAGTGTTATCCTTGCCGCCAATTTCCCCTCCCCACAAGTCTACTAACTCAAGTATCCTTGTATTGCGGAGGATTTTACTGTACTCTGTTAGCCATAAGAATGCTTTAAGCCTCCCCTGGAGAAGGAGCAAGCAGCAAAGCCCTCTCCTGTGAGGGCCTATTGTTACTGAGAGGGCTATTCAGCTTACGACACTGCCCTTCCTGTATAAAGTATTTATTTCGCCTGCATGCCTTGTGACTTTATTAAGAACTAGTCTAAATAACTAAAGCATGTAGGAGCACATCCTTGCTCCTACTCACATCGCTGGGAGAATCCTGCGCAGGCGCAGTACATGAAAACCATGCACTGCGCCTGCGCAGAATGCTCCTGGCGACGTGAGAAAGAGCTAGGATGCACGCTTCTAGGGCTGTGCAGGCGCAGTGGTCATCAACTTGTAAGTCAGTGGAACTGAAAGTGAGCTGTGACGGGGGACCAGAGGATCCTTTAGTACCGGCACAGACACAGGAATTCTACAGAGGGGGGGCGGTAGAAGCTCCAAGTAAGTGAAACTTTTTTTTTTAAACTGTTAAAGAACTCCTTTAAACATGGAAAAGGTGTTACACTACTACATGCCTATGCCAAATTGCCACTTTCCTTATTATGTGGAGAGAGCCCATTCAGTGCTTTGTAGACCATAATGAGCATGACCGAGGACCTGTAATATACTGTTATCCTAGTGGTCCCAGTTGCACGGATTTGGCCTCTATTTGAAAGCAGTTTTGATACCTTGAAGCATGTTGAGCCACCTGGCTACTTGAATCCCCACCTTTCCTGCTATCCCTGGGACCAAACCTCTGAAATATCGACACTTAATTGTGCAATCCATTGCCTCTATAGATAAGTATCCAATTTAATGCTGTTCCTACCGCTATCTCTATATTTTCACTCTCAGTGTCTCACTAGCACGGTCACTTTATTTGCACGGTGTCTTTTGTGTGTTCTGTTCATATATTTTTTCTTGTTTTTGGATATTCTGTACCATTGATCGCATATTTCTATTGATATTTTGCACTTAGTCATAACACTCCTGCACTTTGATATGCCTTTAGTGTGGGTACAGCTATTGCTGTCTACGCTATTATCATTCATTATATTTTACCCTGTAGGAATAGATTGTTGTCATTTATATCTATATCAGAAACCCAGGTTTCTATCCATAGGTGGGGTCCAAACTGGAACCATTAGCACATTACAGGTCCTAGGTCATGCTCAATATGGTTTATTAATATACCAATATTGAAAGATAAAAGACCACTTGTATCACATAGCTATGTGATACAAGTGGTATCTTATCTTTGGATCCGTCCATTAATAAAGGAATCAACGGAGATCTTCCTTCCTTATCTGATGTTATGTGGGCCTTGCTCACCTGGTCGAGCACTATCCTGGGATACAGTGGGGTGCAGCAGTATTCACTAATATACCGATATTATTGTGTATGCAAGCTGGGGAGTGAATAAGACTTTTTAAAGGAGTACTATCGATTGAAACGACTTTTTTTTTTTAATACTCTATATTAGTGTACACATTACCACTAGTGCTAGGGGCACTTTATTTATTCACCCAGGTCTCTCTCACTATCCCTGCTTAAAAATTCTTTTCTCACACAGCTCATAGTAGTTTGGGTCACCCTGAGCTGCTTGGTTACTCTGTCACACAGCTCACAAATATATTTTACTGTGTCACTCACAGCATGCAGCAGACATGAGGAGAAATAGGCTGATCTGAGGTGGTAACAGGTAACTAAATGAGCTGGAATATTGCTGGAATATAACTAGCTGTAACAGGAGTCTGTGTTTACACTCAGACTGGCTGCCTGCTTGAGGAGATTCACTCCAGGCTGCATCCACTTTACAAGCTGCTGAGAGGGGCAGACCACTGTCTACAATTAGCATTATTAGTATCTTTATCAGTAAAGAGAAGCAAAGATAATAAACACACATTGCTAGAATCTTTAACCCCTTACCACCATATCAACAAGATTCTTTCAGCAAGGTGATAATTAAACTATAAACTGAGGAGTTGATAGCATCTCCCCTTTGCAGAGACATGGTCTAGCCCTCTGGGAGCTCAGTATTAGATACATTTTGTATCCAACACTGACGCCAAAACTGACGGAGGATTTTACAGCTGAGAGGAACAGCTGTGTGAGGAATCAAATTACTCCTAGTACTTGCCCTAATGTGTGCTACAACATACAGCATTTAAAAATAAATGCATACATCGATAGTATTCCTTTAAGTGTTTTTATATTATGCTTAAAGAGGAACTCCAGTGAAAATAATGTAATAAAAAAGGGCTTTACAATAATTATGTATAAATGATTTAGTCAGTGTTTGCTCATTGCAAAATCTTTCCTCTCCCTGATTTACATTCAGACATTTATCACATGGTGACATTTTTATTGCTGGCAGGTGATGTCACTGGAAGGAGATGCTGCTTGCTTTTTTGGCAGTTGTAAACAGCTGTTATTTCCCACAATGCAACAAGGCTCCCACAGTGTGATGTCAGTACATCAGTGCTGTGAGGTGCTGACATCACACTGTAGGAGGGGTTTCACCACAAAATCAGCCATACAGAGCCCACTGATGATCCGTTTGAGAAAAGGAATAGATTTCTCATGGGAAGGGATTGGGATGAAGTTCAATTCTTGGTTATGGTTTCTCTTTAACCTCCTTGGCGGTAATCCCGAGGCAGATTCGGGATGGAAATCCGTAGCTCAGAGCAGTAATCTTGTGCCTGAGTGAATCATACTGCCTGGGAGGTTAATCAAATGAACTACAGTTATTACATATATAGTGGTGCTTGAATCATTAAACCTCATTTCTTTGGAAGAATTGCTTTTTGATTACTGTTTGGAGGTTTTCTTGCACACTAACTTGTTACTGGTGCAGACCATTTCCCTTTTTTCAGTGCTTTGTAGAATGCCTCCCTGGGTGTATGTGGTTGCACACGCCTTCCTTTTTTATCAGTAAAAACTGAAGTGACAGTAAAAAACCTGAGATTCAGTGACAGCGCTTTACAGACAGCAATCACACTTGTCTAATGGAAGAGGAACGTGATGTTTATTTTCATATACTGTCTATCTCCTTTTATAACCTTAGTCAGCTCTGTAGTGAGGAGACACTCCGTACCACAGAAGCATAGAAGCGCAAAGATAATTATATTAGCACAGCAAAGGATGTCACAGAATGTTCATTAGTTTTACAATTAGCTAGATCATTTTTCAACCCGAGATTGGAAATGCCATAAGGCATCATTTACTTTAAATGCATTGGCTGCTAAATATGATTAAAAAGTCACAATAGAAAACAAACAGCAGATTTAATAATGGAGACTGCAAACTTTTTTAAAAATAATCTTGCAAATGGAGCTTCTGGCTACAGATAAAAGGGAATATCATCTTTATTAATAATTCTCTCCAGTGATGAGTCTTCTAAAATTATCATTCCTAGTTTTTCTGCTAATATTTGAATATCTGAATGCAATTTCCGTCCATCTAGGCCTTATTTACATGGTAATAAAAGCTTACTTTCTCACTGGGGCAGGGCACACTCACATAGCTACATACAGTAGAGTCCCCGTTATTTGGAACTCAACTAACCAGCAGGACCAACCAACACGAATCACTGGCAGCACTCGTACTCACAGTGGTGAAGAGCAACTTCCAGGGCCTGATTTACAGGCGCCTGATGATGGAAAGGCGGCTCAATCCTCTACTCGAGTGCCTCCCCCAATGCAGAGTCCCAAGTGGAACATAAATGAGAGGTTACTCACCCAGCTCTCCGAATTCCACTGACAAGACCACCCTTCAGTCGGGGGCACCTGTAGCTACTTAGTATTAGATAGCCAGAGGTACACTCAGTATTAAGGGACACCTGTGGTTACCTACACGGGGGCATGGAAAGTAAGTAAGACGTGACAGTTGGGCCAGCCAGCACACTTGCAGTTCAGTTTGGTGGGGGTTTGTAGGTTCGCCGAGGGTGAAGTGTAGGGTGCCAGATCATCAGTGCCTATAGGCTCCTGTGATCTAAATCTGGGCCTGGCAACTTCTTAGGCTGTTTGAGGGCTCTGCTGTGCTTAACCTCTTGAGGACCACAGTGTTAAACCCCCCTAATGACCAGGCCATGTTTTGTAAAATAGGCCACTGCAGCTTTAAGGCCATGCTGCAGGGCCACACAACGCAGCACACAAGTGAATCCCCCCTTTTCTCCCCAACAGAGCTTTCTGTTTGGTGGGGTCTGATCGCTCCCCCAAAGTTTGTTTTTATATAAATATTTATGTTTTATTTTTAATAAAAATTGTCTATTTTTTGAATTTGTACTGTGGCCCCGCCCTCCCTCCGTCTCCCAGCCTATCACTGTTATCGGCTGTCATAGGCTTCAGCCTATGACAGCGGATCACCGCCTAGACTCTGGTGGCTGTCCCCACTCCCAGTACATCGCTGCTGTAGATCGCAGCGCTGTACATGCTAATTAGACGACGATCGCTGCTGGGAGAGTGAAGGCAGAGCTCCGCTCCGCCTACCGTGCAGGAGATGCGCACGCAGCATGCACGCGATCTCCTGCAAAATGATGCCCCATGACTTTCTGCCGATCGGCGTCAGGCGGTCCTGGAGCTGCCGTCACGGCCACGCCCATTAGTGTGACGCGGTCGGCAAGCAGTTAAACACTTTAACTGCTCGCCGACCGCATCACACTGATGGGCGTGGCCATGGCGGCAGCCCCAGGACCGCCTGACGCCGATCGGCAGAAAGTCCTGGGGCATCATTTTGCAGGAGATCGCGTGCATGCTGTGTGCGCATCTCCTGCATGGTAGGCGGAGCGGAGCGCAAGGTGACATGTGCAAGGAGACTTGTGATATAGTGAGATAAATATGTGTATGTACTGTGCAAAACACATTAATAACCAGGCTGTTTTACTTGTTTTATTTTTCTGCCTGCAAGAGTTAATTTTCAGGCATGGAAGTGACAGCTTCTGTCTTGTTGGTAGCTTGTCAGGAATATAGTAAACATCACGATAAGCAAATTACAGCCATAACCTTTTCCTGTCAAAATACAACTTCTGAGAGCAGAGGGAGAAAAAAATACATGGGAATGTATCTGGGACAATT
Source organism: Hyperolius riggenbachi (assembly GCF_040937935.1). Classification (NCBI taxonomy): domain Eukaryota; kingdom Metazoa; phylum Chordata; class Amphibia; order Anura; family Hyperoliidae; genus Hyperolius; species Hyperolius riggenbachi. The sequence goes on from NC_090651.1 coordinate 85,055,980, forward strand.
ATTATGCTGGGAATACATGGCTCGATTTTGAGTCATTTAGATGGCTTGATTGATAATTTCCGACATGTTCAATCTCCGGCCCGATCGATTCCACACTCTATTTTGCATAGGGAACAATGGGAAAAGATAAGAAAAACGAATGGAAGATAAGAAAATCGCCTGCATAGTCAAGCGCAGAAAACGATCGGGCGCAAAATCAAGTGGCAAAATCGACCCGTGTATTCCCAGCATTAGGCCTGGCTCTGAGCAGAATTACAGATTGCATCTCCCCCTATCTAATTAGGTTATCATTTGGGGAATACTATTAAAAATAGCTGGGAAATTTGCAGGAGCAGGGTGAGCCATCTTTTGGCTTCTCAATGCGCCCAAATTTCCTGGCTCCTATTTTATATGCAGGCCTAGATTGGACAACCTATCTGGGATGTCTAGATCCAATCCGAGAGACTAGATAAGACACAGAACATTTATATTGCACTACCGCTTCACCTAACACTCCCCTGCTCCTGCATCTAACACTAACCTTACTTACTGATGTCTTCTGTCCCCTTGCCAATCGTCATACTGTTGCGTAGGCGCTTCCCTTTGGTGATACCAATGCAATGCTGCTTGCCGACTAGCACCAATTCAAAGCACCCCGATGCTCTATAGACACAATTCACCTTTAAAGGGAACCTGAAGTGAGTAAAATTATTTAAAATAAACACATGACGTATCTGCAAATGAATATTACATACTAACGTCACCGTCCGTTCCTCTCAAAAGCTCACCATTTTCTTCTTACAATGATCCCTTCCAGTTCTGACAAAATTTTGTCAGAACTGAAATATACCAGATACTGTCAGTTATATATCAGCAGCTGTCAGTTACAACTGAATGTGCAATGTCCAATGTTCCCCTATGGCTCAAGTGGGTGCTATTACAGTTTAACAGTGTGCTGACAGGAGGCTATTATGGGGTAAAAGCCATTTTCAAAATGGAGGACAGGGAATTCCATTGATCACAGTGGACAAATGGGAGGCAGGAGAGGAGAAAGAGATTGAGTAGTAGACTACACAGGAGGTAAGTATAACCAGTGTATGGTTATTCTGACTTTTTATTTTCAGTTCAGGTTCTCTTTAAAAGCATTTGTCCCTTACTAAGACCATGTAAATATCCAGGCAACAAGGTGAGCCAGTTTAGGCCAGAGCTTGGTAGGAGAATTGATTATCTCCAGTTATTATTTTTCTCAACTTTATACTGAATGGCGGTGTAGTGGATAGAACTCTAGCCTAGCAGCACTGGGTCCCCGGTCCGAATCAGAGCAAGGCACTATCTACACAGAGCTTGTGTATTCTCCCCATGTTTGTGCGGGTTTTCTCCAGGCACCCCAGTTTCCTCCCACATCCTAAAAACAGATACAGATAAGTTAACTGATTTCCCCTAAATTGGCCCTAGACCACAATGGACATATGACTATGGTAGGGATTAGATTGTGAGCTCCTCTGAGGGACACTTAGTGACAAGACTATATAGTCTATAAAGCAGAAGATGTCAGCGTTATATATAAATAATTAATAATAAAAGCTAGTTAAGCAACTCCAATTTGTATTTAGCAAAAATGATTTAAAGAGATGTTATTGAGTACCAATTCTTACAAGCCTTGCCTTCATGAGTTCTCACGTTTTTGTTAAATCTTTAGGTGTCTGTCAAAATCAAAGCAGTAGCACTTGCCGAGGCCTATTTAGGCACAATCAAGGCTTATGTCCCAATAGGTGAGGATGTGGTTGGTTTGGAGGAACCCATCATTCTGTTGGGGAGGGAAAACACTTTTCCTGGAAATGGGCTGTAAGTGCCAGGCTGCATTTCAGGCAGTGACAGATAAAGTGCTCAGGATTTAGGGGTATCACTGCATACAGTATGTATAAAGTAGCTGAGCACTGATTCACTCTGTAGGCAGAAAATGGGCATACTGCTGGGAGATTGGGTAGGCATAGATGTTGAGAGCCATAGTGTACATGCAGGGAAACAATGAGTTATGTGAATTATAACATGCATTAAGTCACAGACTTTATTCCATCAGCATTCTTAGTGGATTGTAGTTAAAGTTGATTACAAACCAAGCTGCCAAAAGAGTAATTAGTGTGCCTCTCGCTGGCCTGACACTGAGAACGTATAAAACCATTAATGAAAGATATGTGAGTCGAGCTTAATGAGGTTTTTCACATATATATTTATTCCGATCAGATATCCGAGTTTATTGCTGGAAATCTGTCTTGATCAGGATTCCGGAGTGTAGACTCTGCTGGGTACATCAATAATGAGGCTACCTTTCTACTTATGTAATTGATGCTAACACACTGAAACTTAATGAATACCGGTTGCAATTATAAATGACCCTAGAAGATGATAGGTGGAAATGATTCGGTTGATATAGCCAATAACAATGCCTTGTTTAAACTTTATAAATAGTCTCAGCTTGTATAAATAGACCAAGCGATTCAGAACATCTAACTCAGAACACTTAGGGCTGGTTCACACTAAGGGCCTGATTCACAAAGCGGTGCTAACAGTTAGCACGCTGGTGAAAAGCCCTTTATCACGCCTAAACTCAGTTTAGGCATGATAAGTTTAGGCATGATAAGTTTAGGTGTGATAAGTTTAGGCGTGATAAGTTTAAGCACCACCTGGGTTAGCACCGCAGTGCACAGCTGATCAAAAGTTTTGCGCTGGCAAAGTCTGGTGCACTTCGCATAGAGTTTAATGGCGCTGCTTTGCGTGCGGGACTTTGTGCGCGATCTAAACTTATCTAAACTTATCATGCCTAAACTTAGCATGCCTAAACTTATCATGCCTAAACTTATCATGCCTAAACTGGCTTTTCACCAGCGTGGTGCAATGGTTATCACGCCTAAAGTCTCTAACTGGGTTAGCACCGCTTTGTGAATCGAGCCCCATGAGCGTTTTGAGTTTTCTTTTATTATTGCTAGCATTTCTAAAAGCACTGTAAACACGACTGTGTAATAAAATCCTATGTGAGTTTTCTAAACGATACAGTACAACAACATTTGTAAAGCGCTTTTCTCCCATTGGACTCGCATAGATATTTCTAAGATCAATACAAGGTTGCAGGCTGGACTGTGCTACAGAGGAAATAGTCGGGTGTTCATAAATGACTAAACAGGTGGCTTTTCAGTTTGGATTTAAATGCTTCCAGGGATGGAGATTAGTGTTGGGCGAACAGTGTTCGCCACTGTTCGGGTTCTGCAGAACATCACCCTGTTCGGGTGATGTTCGCGTTCGGCCGAACACCTGGTGGTGTTCGGCCAAACTGTTCGGGTTCGCCCGAACGGCTCATTGCCTGGCCGAACAGGGCCCCTGTTCGGCACGAACAGGGCCCTGTTCGCCCGAATACTGGCCCCCTATGGGGTCGCAGGCATAAGGGGGGAGCATGCCCCGATCGCGGGGGGGGTCGGAAATTCCCCCCACCCCCTCCGCTAGCGCTCCCCCCTCTGCCCGCTTCCCCATTCAAAAGTTAGGAAGTGAAACTGTACCTGTGCGGCCGGTAGTGGGTGACTGGCAGTGGGCGGCACTATGGAGAGACTGAGGAGGAGGAGGAGTCCGGAGAGTGACGCGTTGAGGGAGGCCGGGCAGTGGGCGGATCAGCAGTAGTACCGTACTCTCCATAGTGCCGCCCACTGCCAGTCACCCACTACCGGCCGCACAGGTACAGTTTCACTTCCTAACTTTTGAATGGGGAAGCGGGCAGAGGGGGGAGCGCTAGCGGAGGGGGTGGGGGGAATTTCCGACCCCCCCCGCGATCGGGGCATGCTCCCCCCTTATGCCTGCGACCCCATAGGGCCCCCAAAAGCGGGATGTTCGGGGAGTTCGGGGTTCGGCCCGAACATGCCGAACATTGCGGCCATGTTCGGCGAACTTTCCCGAACCCGAACATCCAGGTGTTCGCCCAACACTAATGGAGATGTCCTGATTGAGTTTGGCAGGGAGTTAAAGTGTGGGGGCAGCATGTCAAATGGTTCTGTCTCCAAAGGTTTTGAGGTGGACTCAAACTTAAAGAGACTCCGTAACAAAAATTGCATCCTGTTTTTTATCATCCTACAAGTTCCAAAAGCTATTCTAATGTGTTCTGGCTTACTGCAGCACGTTCTACTATCACCATCTCTGTAATAAATCAACTTATCTCTCTCTCTTGTCAGACTTGTCAGGCCTGTGTCTGGAAGGCTGCCAAGTTCTTCAGTGTTGTGGTTCTGCTATGAACTCCCCCATCCAGGCCCCTCTCTGCACACTGCCTGTGTGATATTTAGATTAGTGCAGCTTCTCTCTGTTCTATTATCTTTTACAAGCTGGATAAATCCTCCTCTGAGCTGGCTGGGCTTTCACATACTGAGGAATTACATACAGGCACAGCTGTCTGCACTCGGCAGGAAGAAACAGCCTGACACTTCAGTGGAAGATAGCTGCAGGAGGAAAGAAACACACAAATGATCTCTTGAGATTCAAAAGGATGGCTGTATACAGCCTGCTTGTGTATGGATGTATTTTCTATGTGTGGACATACTGTACATCAACCTACTTCCTGTTTTGGTGGCCATTTTGTTTGTTTATAAACAAACTTTTTAAAACTGTTTTTAACCACTTTTAATGCGGCGGGGAGCGGCGAAATTGTGACAGAGGGTAATAGGAGATGTCCCCTAACGCACTGGTATGTTTACTTTTGTGTGATTTTAACAATACAGATTCTCTTTAAATAGAATTCTCCATTTTATTGGTAGCCAATGGAGTTCTCACAAGAGCGTTGAGATTTTTTTCCAATCGCAAACACGGGTTCTGCACCATTTTCTGAGCATTTGTGCTTCAGTACAAGGTATAGGAAAAATCGCAAATTACTTTAAAGGGAACCAGAGAGGAACGGGGGGGGGGTGAAAAAAGAAAAAGATTTTATACATACCTGGGGCTTCTTCCAGCCCCATAAGCCTGAATCGCTCCCACGCCGACGTCCTCAGCTTCCTGAATCCGCCGGTACCGGGCCCGTCACTTCCGGCGGACGCGGCCAATTGTCCGCATCACAGGGGCTCCCTCCATACATGTACGCATGCGGCTGCGCAGTTAACAGCCACATGCGTATCTGTATGGGGAGAGCACCCTGTGATGCGGAGAATTGGCCGCGTCCGCCGGCCGACTTGCCGACTCGCGGCAATGACGGGACCCGGTGGCGGCTGATCCAGGCAGCGGAGGAGTGCGGTGTGGGAGCGATCCGTTCGTATGGGGCTGGAGGAAGCCCCAGGTATGTATATTGCATCCTCTCTGGTTCCCTTTAAAAGTGCTTTGAACGGTGATTTTCTGAGCGTTTTTCAAGCAAATTTGCTTTAAAAGACATTCAGATCCAGGTCAGAGTGTACTTCCTGTTTCTCTGCACACACAAAATCGTAAAATAAAAATGCTTACAAAATTGCTTGCAAAGAATGCAGACCGCTCTAAAACTGCCAGGAATCACTTCACAAAATCGCTTACAAAAGCGCTTCTGCAAAAATTTGAAGATAGATTGTAAATTCAATGAACTTTTTGTGATAGCCTCAGAGTCATTTTCATCCCTGTATCTTTACAATGCCTCTGATTACAGCTGTGCTCTCTTGTTACTTTTTATTTCCATTTAAAGAGACTCTGAAGTCTCTTAAAAATCCTCTTTGTGTGTTTAACATTGTTACCCTACCTAAACCACCGCATCCCCGCCGCTGTAGTCTCACTAAATCCCCCCAAACTCCCCGGGGGGCAATCCGGGCAGCGTTTCCATGAGAGGCAAAGCTATGAGCCGCAGCTCTGCCTCTCAGCGCGTCTATCAGCCCGGATCGCCGCCTCTCCCCCGCCCCTCTCAGTCTTCCTTCACTGATAGACGGGCATGGAGGCAGAGCTGCGGCTGAAAGCTCTGCCTCCTACAGCAGCAAAATCCACGACCAAGAAAGTCCTGTATTTTGCGGGGGAGAGGGAGGGGGGAGTTAGGGGGGATTTAGTAAGATTACAGCCGCGGGGATGCGGCGGTTTAGGTAGGACAATAATGTTAAACACAATTTTATAATAAAAAGAGGATTTAAGAGACTTCAGTGTCTCTTTAAGCAATACCGGCTGCCTGGCTGTCCTGCTGATCCTCTGCCTCTAATAATTTTAGCAATAGACCCTGAACCAGCATGCAGATCAGGTGTTTCTTACATTACTATCAGATCTGACAAGATTGACTGCGTGCTTGTTTCTGTTGTGATTCAGACACTACTGCAGCCATTTAGATCAGCAGGACAGCCAGGCAACTGGTATTGTTTAAAAGGAAATCAATATGGCAGCCTCTGTATTCGTCTCACTTCAGTTGTCCTTTAAGTATACTTTTTCAGTAATAGTAAGCTGGATAACTGACTGAATATTTAATCTTCTGTCTTATTTCAAACTTTGCTCGAATGAAAGTGTGACTTTTGCAGTTAAGGCCTTGTTACTTGTAAATACCTTTTGGCATCAGATGATAGTTGCATTGCTGTTTCCTCTTTGCCGGGTTTGAAAAGTGTTTTATCTCAGTGGGTATGTTCATTAGTGGAGCTGGTATAAGAAAGCAGTTATTAGTGCATTCAAGACTGAGGTATATGATTTCCTGTCAATCTTCAGCTAATGCACAAAAAAATCTTCCTGATTGAATAAATTACAGCGGGTGATTTAATCTTCCGTTGCAACGTTTGAGTGCTTAGCGCATCTCAAGCTCGGCTCGGCTTTGTGGGAGATAAAATGAAGTCAGTGACTTGATGATATGCTTGTTTGAAGTGGAAGAATCGGGTCAGCGATACAATGTTCTCCTAACGCGCGGACGGCGAGTCATTGATAAAGTGCTGCATAAGATGAAGCCATCGGCAGGCTTCCCAGTCGCCTCATTCTGTGCAGGAGACTGTGACACACATTATGTCAGGTATCGCTCTTCCTGGATACATTTCAGAGATGTCTAGATTCGTGAGAACTGTCTCGCACTCACAATAAGATTGAACCTTATAGGATCTCAGGAGTGCTACAGAAAATAAAGGGGATGACACACCTGTGGAACATATGGAGGCAAAAGCTGGCACACCCCATACAGGTCTTTATTGTTTCTTAGAACATTTAAAAGCCAATCTTTCGGAGCCACAGAGGGCCCCTTTATCAAGGCAAAACTTGCTGTAGGCAACCATCTGTCTGCCACACAAATGACTAAAACTATTAATAGCTGATGGGGGTTAACCCCCTTGCCATTCCAATTCTGACGGCAAGGGGGCAGCGCAGCACTTTTTTTTAATATTTTTTTTTTTAAATCATGTAGCGAGCCCAGGGCTCGCTACATGATAGCCGCTGACAAGCGGCATCCCCCTACCCACTCCGATCGCCTTCGGCGATCAGTGTAAGCAGGAAATCCCGTTCAGAACGGGATTTCCTGCTGGGCTTCCCCGGTCGTCATGGCGACCGGGCGGGATGACGTCGGCGACGTCATGGACGTCGGGACATCAGAGGGAATCCCGATCCACCCCTCAGCGCTGCCTGGCACTGATTGGCCAGGCTGCGCCAGGGGTCTGGAGGGGGGCAGCGCGGCGCGGCGGGTAGCGGCGAATCGGCGGCGAGCGGCGACGATCGGAATATGCACGCAGCTAGCAAAGTGCTAGCTGCGTGCAGTAAAAAAAAAATTTTGAAAATAGGCCCAGCGGGGGCGGAGAAATCCTTCTGCGCAGGTTACCCCGAGCTGAGCTCGGGATAACCGGCAAGAAGGTTAAAGGGGCACTAAGGTGAAAATTAAGGTTCTGGCATAACCCTGGTAGCATGTACCTAAATTAGGAGCATCAGATACTAAGCAGTTTTTGATTTTTTTAAATGCTTAACAGGTTATGCAGAACACATGCAGAGATCCTGCCCATCCCCCCTTCCTCTGCTGACTCGGGCTGAGTTGTAACAGCTCTCTCCCTGCTGCAGCTGACACTGGAATGTGGAAGATCTTAGATAAATGACTTTACACTCGCTGGGCTCCTTCTTCTCCCAGTGCTATGATCTTCCCCAGCATGCAGCCTGCATGTCCCCTTCCAGCTTTACCAGAGGGAGAGAGAGGAGAAATAAGCTTGTAAACTCAGCCTGACTCAGCAGAGGGGGTTGACATGTCGCATAGCTCCAAGACACGACGGGCAGGATATCTGCATCTGCTCTGTATAACCTTTCAAGCACACATTAAAAAAAAAAAGACTCAGTATCTGATGCTCCTAATATTAGGTGCATGCTACCAGGGTTATGCCAGAAACCTAATTTTTCGCTTTAGTTCCCATTTGAACCACCTATTTGCACTCACAGTATGTGATGTGCACTGGGCAAGTGGCTATAGCGAGTTTGCCCAGTGCACACCACATACTGTGAGTGCAGAGAGGTGGTTTAACCTCCATCAGTTATTAATGGTTTTAGTCATTTGTGTGGAAGACAGATGGTTGCCTAGAGCAAGTTTTGCTTGATAAAGGGGCCCTGTGTGGCTCCGAAACATTGGCTTTTACATTTTCTTAGAAACAATAAAGAACTGTATGGGATGTGCCAACCGTGGCCTACATTTAACAGATGTTGATGAATATTAATCAGAAACAATACAAAATAACAATTTTGCAGCTAATAATACACACAGAACAAAATACACAAATGTGTTCTACTTTCCCATTTCTTTTTGTGGTCCAGTAACAGTTGACCCTTTTGCTGCCAAATGCTCCCAAGTTTTACCTCTTGTGGCCAAGACTGTTGTATCATGTTTCACGACTAAAGGCTGCTTCTTCAGGGGCTTACATATAGATCATACATGTCAAAGGGAGCCATCAAATTTGGTCTGCAACTGGTATTCCCACTTTGCATCATGTTTGGCCCAGTCTAAACCAGCGGAGAAGCTATGTTATGGTTGAAGGAGGAAGACAGCACTAGACAGCAGGGAATTGTATAGGGGAGGTGGTATCACTAGACATCCGGGATCAGGCTCGGACTGACCCACCGAACCACCAATTTTTCCATCGGTGGGCCCCGACCACTCCGCCTCCTGGGGGCCCCAGAGCTGAGAAGGAGGGGGCACAGCGCAGGAAGGGGGGAAATTGTGCCCAGAGCAGCGGAGAGGGAAGGAAGCCTCCCCCCTCCCTCACCTAGGGGCCCCCCCTCCCCCTCCAAAATTGCAGCCAGCCAGCGGCAGTAGCGGGGAATAGCTTACCGGCATGAGATCCATAGCTCTGCGTGCCTCTGGCTGGTCTGGTCTCTGTCTCCTGCACTGACCAATCACGCTCTCGCAGTACTTCCTGTATGGTAAAATACATGAGGGTGCTTCGTCTCTGGTTCACTTCACTTTAAGATTAGTGGACACCTGTAATGGCTGCTGCGATTAGGCGCGCTCGCTAGGACGACAGCTCCGGGACCCAACACTGTACATAAGCATCGCTGTGCTGTTGCCTAGCAATGTATCTGAACAGCACTGGGTCCCCAAACTCTGCATGAAAACTATTGAATTTAATCGCTAAAGACACACAAGCTGACGATAATGGTATGCCACATTCCCAGTGATGACATATGGCATGTAGGGTATCATTTTAACCGGAAAAAGACAAGTAACATATTTTGAGATGTTTTATAACTGTGGCACTTGTCAGGTGAAAGTTGTGAATTAACCCATTGAAAACAAACATTACCCAAAGAAAGCCTAGATTGTTCTGAAAAAAAAACTACATGTGTATCACTTTGGTGGCATAAGTAATTAAAAAGTAATTGCTGTATCAATAACAACAGCTGAAATGCCAAAATTGTTAGGAATCTTAAAGGGGGAAAACCTAGGAATGCTAAATTGTTAAAAGGAAATAAATATGGCAGCCTCCATATCTCCCTCAGATCAGGTGTATTTTAATGTTTCCAAACATTATAGTAATTGATCAACCTGAGACACTGGCGTAACAATAGGCCCTGCAGCCCCTGCTCCTGCAGGGGGGCTAGAGGGGTGGCAGCATGAGGGGAAAGCCTTGGCCACAGTCGGTGGGGAGAGGGGAAGTTCCCCCCCTTTCCCTCACCTCGGGGCTCTCCCCTCTGCGCTCCCCTCCAGATTAAGTTACAGTGTGGGCAGCGGGCAGCGGCGGGCAGATACATACCTTCCGTGCGTTCCACCGCATACTCCTCGCTCTAGCGTCTGTTGTCACTTCCGGAAGTGACGTCGCGTCCGGAAGTGACGTCACGTCCGGAAGTGACGTCAGACGCTACAGTCAGGAGTATGCGGTGGAACGCACTGCCCACACTGTAACTTAAGCTGGAGGGGAGCGCAGAGGGGAGAGCCCCGAGGTGAGGGAGAGGGGGGGAACTTCCTCTCTCCCCGACAACTGTGGCCAAGGCTTTCCCCTCATGCTGCCACCCCTCCAGCCCCCACAAAACGGCCCCGAGCGGGCCGCAGTGAGGAGGGGGGGCCCGCTCTGAAATTCTGCAGGGGGGCCCGGTGGGGCCTAGTTACACCCCTGACCTGAGATGCAATTTTGGGCAATATTTTTTCACTGGCCATTTGAGTTGTAATTTGAGGTGAAATAAGAAATACCATTAAGCACACAAGCAAATATTGCTAAATTAAGCAGAAATTGAGATGTGCGCTAAATGAAAATTAATACAATATTGAAACAGGTGCAGCAGTATTAATCTAACAGCATAAACAACTCATTGATCATTATTTCATCCCACCCAGAAGATAAGTCACTTTAGTAGGTTTCCCTGTGTCACTTTAGTGGGCTTATAATGGCCAGGGATAAGGTACATTCAGTGCATAGAAATGGATGGTTTACTACAGGGAGGAACCTTTGTTTTATCTTGGGAAATAATGAACATGTGGGGGCAGTCACCAGAAAATAATCGTTATGTGGGGGCAGTCACCAGAAAATAATCGTTATGTGGGGGCAGTAACCAGAAAATAATCGTTATGTGGGGACAGTCACCAGAAAATAATCGTTATGTGGGGACAGTCACCAGAAAATAATCGTTATGTGGGGGCAGTCACCAGAAAATAATCCTTATGTGGGGACAGTCACCAGAAAATAATCGTTATGTGGGGACAGTCACCAGAAAATAATCGTTATGTGGGGGCAGTCACCAGAAAATAATCGTTATGTGGGGGCAGTCACCAGAAAATAATCGTTTGTGTGGGGGCAGTCACTAGAAAATAATCGTTATGTGGGGGCAGTCACCAGAAAATAATCGTTATGTGGGGGCAGTCACCAGAAAATAATAGTTATGTGGGGGCAGTCACCAGAAAATAATAGTTATGTGGGAGCAGTCACCAGAAAATAAACATGTACAAATGAAAAAAAATTCACCTGGCCAGCCTCTGACTCTAGCGACGATCCTGCAGCGGAGCAGCTAGTTTTTCCTTTGCTGACAGGCAGAGTACAGGGCTATGGGAAGATGGCTCCCGAAGCCCTGTACTGGAGACACAAATAGTCTCTAGTGCAGGGCTTCAGCAGCCATCTTGCCGTAGCCCTGCTCTGCCTCCGGGAGCCAGTCCCCGCAGTGCGCTGCGGGGATTTCAACACCTGGGGGGCCCCTCCCCACGCCTCTTTAGGGCCCTACGCCCATGCTCACTGTGTAACATACCACAAACAGCTGTTTGTGTTGTGACAGCCGTGCGACTGACCGACAGGGCTGTATATAATGCAAGTGGGCCACACACACAAAAAAAAAAATAGATCACAAGAACAAGATTAGCTCCCAAAAGAGCTGTTAAGGGGTGCTTTTTTAGCAATAAGAATCAGCAAGGAGCAAGCTAACAAGCCTACTAAGCTTTCCCTAAGAGAGTCTGCAGCAGCTCTCCCTTCTCTAATTACTGCAGGCACACGAGTGAGTCCAATGCCTGACGCTGCCTGCCTTTTATAAGGGGGGTGGCTCCAGGAGGGAGTGTAGCCTGATTGGCTACAATGTGCCTGCTGACTGTGATGTAGAGGTTCAAAGTTGACCTTAATGATGCACTATGGGGGCGAATTGAACTTCTGGAAAAGTTTGCGGTTCTCCGCGAATGCGAACCATGGAAGTTCGCCTGGAACCGTTCGCCGGCGAACAGTTCGGGCCATCTCTAATATGCACGTTATGCTAGGTGCACTGGCAACACACACGCTCCCTAGGTAACATACATGGATTGCACTATTTGTGTTACATGACCTATGTAATTGAGGTAAGTAATGTTAACATTGACCTGTGCTGCCTGCTCATGGAAATTTTAACCATGCTCCACGAATATGCCCCTAAATGTCATATTTTCATTTTTAATAATTAGTATTTTTCCAAGGACATACGAGGCAAAGAAATACATTTTTTTACTTACCTGGGCTTCTTCCAGCCCTCAGAAAGTAGTCACGTCACGTGTGTCTCTCACCGCAGCTCCAGTCAGCCTCTGCAGTATCACCGACCCCCGATGGGTTGCTTGTGGTGTGCGCGAATATGCCCAAATCTCATCTGGAACATAATGCGCCTGCGCATGCGCAGAAGATGCCAACCAATGGGGTATCAGCGATACTGCAGAGTATCACCCTACTCGCAATATGGCCCTGACAGTTTGCTGCCTGTGAACCTTGTTGCATTGTGGGAAATCACGGCTGTTTCCAGCTGCCAAGCAAGCAAGTTAGAGATCATTAGATTGCATTAGACTAAAGATGTTGCCACCTATGATACATTTCACAATGTAACTCGCGGTGGAGAGAAAGTATACAATGGACAAACAATGGCTAAATAATTTATAAATTAATATTGTAAAAAAAACTGCATTCATTATGTTATTTTCACTACTGTTCCTCTTAAACGTGTTGCGTAAATCAAACAGATAAATACATCATTATAAACTCTTTAAAGAAAAGCTTGAAAAAAATTGAAGTAACTGCATGCCACAACTACAGCACAGCGTATTTAGTTATAAATGCAGATATTTACTGCACAACAACATATAAAACACACTGAACATTGATAGCGAGTTAATTTAATACACTGAAGGAGCCATTGCTCCACATGACAGTTGTTCTCCAAGTGAGTCTGAAAGGCTCTTTAATTGTAGCGGCTCACAAGCAGCAGCTCAAGGGACAAGATTAATGTGCTGCTGTTTTCTTGTTGTCTTTGTACTTTGCTTGATGGGCGATAAAACAAAGCTCTGTTCAGTTCTATTAAGGAGAAATAAGAGAAATGTGTTCTCCACTCCTCAGAGCCAGACCACTGAAACATCCTATTACCTGCTACAATAGTGTAACAGCATGGCCACAAGAAATCATCTCGTATGACCTATAGAGCTGGTGGTTACCTCAATTAATTGATCTGTAGCGCACGTTTCTAGTGTCTGGAATTGCTTTTATGGACCACAAACAATATTTAAAAATATAAAGAAAAGTGTATGGTGTCACGAATGGCAGGCTACAGTCGCCTCTAGGGGTACACGACTATTCCCACCAGCATGTTAAAATAATTATAGATATTTTGTAAGTGAAGGGAGGGGTGTATCAAATCTGTGTAGATCATACCATTGAGAGATGCAGGAGTGTAACTGCAAATCATGGGGGCTCCTGGTAAAATAATCTAGGGGTGTAACTAGGGTGCATGGGGCCCCCTTGCAAAAACTTTGTGGGGCCCGTGCTTAAAAAACCTGTCCCCACCCCCCAAGTTTGGCGTGCCTCTGTGACCCCTGGGCCCCTTTTAATGAGAGCAGCGCAAAGTGAATATACTTACCGTATTTTTCGGACTATAAGACGCTCCGGACTATAAGACGCACCTAGATTTAGAGGGCAAAAACCAGGAAAAAAAAAAAAACTAAATCTAGGTGCATCCATGGTCCAGGAGTGTCCTATAGAACTTTAAACTCCCCCAAGGTGTCTCTATCTAAGTTAAACTCTGCTGCCCCCACCAACTACTCTAACCCCTGATGCCCCCAACTACACTACACTAACCCCTGATGCCCCCAACTACACTACACTACTCTAACCCCTGATGCCCCCAACTACACTACACTAACCACTGATGTCCTCCCCCACCCAGCTACACAACACTACACAAACCTCTGCTTCCCTACGCCCCAAGCTAGCTACACTAACCACTGCAATTAAATTAAGGTCTCACCCATCATGAGAGGTTCCTGGGAGGGCTGCAGCAGAGCGATGTGGTGTTCCTGTGTGGCATAGCAGCAACCGCTGCAATGATCTATAATGCCTGTGTGAATCTTCCAGCTTGTCCCCGCAGCAGCAGCACGATCAGTATTAACATCTCCCCAGGCCGATAGCAGCAGCCGCTGCAATGTCCATCTTTCAGCTTGTCCTCGGAGCTGCAGCAGCGCAATCAATGTTACCATCTCCCCAGGCCGATAGCAGCAGCCGCTGCAATGTCCATCTTTCAGCTTGTCCTCGGAGCTGCAGCAGCGCAATCAATGTTACCATCTCCCCGGGCCGATAGCAGCAGCCGCTGCAATGTCCTTCTTCTAGCGTGTCCCCCGGCAGCAGCGCGAACAGTTTTAACATCTCCCCGGGTGGCATGGCAGTAATCAATGTAAAATCGGTAATGCAGGTCCGCTCTGGCTTTGTCCCTGCATCAGCCCCGTGTCAGCTATTCCGGGCAGAGAGGAACATCTTTAGCCACGATGGTCGCAGTGTCCATCAGAGGCCACCATACTGCCTTGCTTATTGGCACCCTCTTATGACCTGCGGCGCACGTGCGCCGGGGTCATAGGATGAACCAATAAGCAAGGCAGTATGGTGGCCTCTGATGGACACTGCGACCATCGTGGCTAAAGATGTTCCTCTCTGCCCGGAATAGCTGACACGGGGCTGATGCAGGGACAAAGCCAGAGCGGACCTGCATTACCGATCTTACATTGATTACTGCCATGCCACCCGGGGAGATGTTAAAACTGTTCGCGCTGCTGCCGGGGGACACGCTAGAAGAAGGACATTGCAGCGGCTGCTGCTATCGGCCCGGGGAGATGGTAACATTGATGCTGCTGCAGCTTCGAGGACAAGCTGAAAGATGGACATTGCAGCGGCTGCTGCTATCGGCCTGGGGAGATGGTAACACTGATTGCGCTGCTGCCGGGGGAAAAGATGGACATTCCAGATCATCGGCCAGGTAGATGTTAACATTGATCCCGCTGCTGCTGCTGCTCTGGGGACAAGCTGGGAGATTCACACAGGCGCACAGGAACACGTGAACACAAGCGCCCGGATAGATACATTGTTGCATTCGGACTATAAGACGCAGTAACTTTTTCTCCCCACTTTTGGGGGAGAAAAAGTGCGTCTTATAGTCCGAAAAATACGGTACATCACCTCTGCTCTGCTCCCTCCTCATTACTCTTCAGCATGGCAGTGTGCACCATACATTTCCCACAAGGCCCCAATGTCACATGACATGCATTGGGGCCCTATGGAGAAATACTGGTGCATGCTTACACGCTGCAAAGTGAAAAGTAGGGAGCGGAGCCGTGGTGATGTAAGTATGTGCATAAAAGGGGGAAAGAGAGAGAAAGGCCCCCTTAGCCCACCTGGTAATTAGGACAAGGGAAATGATATATGTAAAAAAGGTACTGGCAAACGCTATACAACTTATCCAAGCTGCCAATCGAGCGAGGATAGTAACTTGACTATCCCAAAGCCCAGTACCAGATTTATACCGTAGTTTTTGGACTATAAGATGCTCCTGACCATAAGACGCACCTAGGTTTAGAGGACAAAAACCAGGGGGAAATATATATACTAAACCTGATGCATCCATGGTGAAGGCTCATCTTGTAGATTATGCTCTCTTTGTACCTCATGCCCCCGTGTACCTCTTGTGTCTCCCTGTGTCCTCCTCTGTCTCCCTAGTGTCCTCCTGTCCCCCCATGTGTCTGCCTCTGTCCTCCTCTGTGCCCCTTTGTGTCCCCCTGTGATCTCCTTTGCATGGACACAGTACAGGGAGTCCCCGCCATTTCAGTGGGTTGGAAGTGCGTATTGGCAGGCGTTCACAAGTCAGGAACTCCCTGCATTTGGACTATAAGACGCAGTGACTTTTTTCCTCCACTTTTGGGGGAGAAAAAGTAAGTCTTATAGTCCAAAAAATACAGTACATTTTCTGCCCCTAGGCCATCTTTCTTGCGACTTCGCTTCCATGTGCAGAATACCCCTCCTAATCCTTGTGCAGCCTTCTCTTCCATGTTTAACCTTCGTGTACAGCAGCCACCTTCAGTTATCTACAGATCCTGTGAGCAGCAGCTCCCTATTTCCCTGTGTTGTTCCTTATTTGCAACCACTGTATTCCATTTAAGACCTCTTCTACCATATGCAGCAATCCCTCTTCTATCTCCAGCCAACCCCTTGGCTACCTGCTGCCCAAGGCCTGGGCCTTTGTTGCCTTCCCAGAAATCTGGCCCGCCAAAGCCCAGTGGGGATGGGTCCTGGTGTGCTGCTTCACACGCTTCGCCCCTTGCCCAAATTACTCAGCACCTTTTCACATGCATGCCTCTGCAACACCTCTGAGGTGTCTTGTGATATCTGAATCCAAGACATTAAAGTGGATCTGAGATAAACTTTTACTCATTGCATAATTGCGTTCCTTTCATATAGTTTATAGGGCATTCCTCAAGCCAAATATTTTTGTTCCTTGTTTTAATACTCTCAATTCCCTATAAACTAAACAAGTCTCACCCACAGCTTCTCCATAGTGCCTTGGCACTCTAAGCCTTAGTAGCAAGGGCTTATGGGAGCTCAGTCTGGGCAGGAGGAGGTAGCAAGCCAGAGATTTCAGAGGGAGAGGGGAGTGAAGTTTTCACAGGTTGAGGGCTGGAGATGCAGATCAGCTTGCCTGTGTGTAATGTGACAAACAGAACATGGCGGCTCTCATTGTATCACAGGAATAAATAATCATAAACAGTTGAATCTGTTTGCAGCTAGATTTGCTTTGTAAACTATCTAAACTTTAGATAAGATATATAAACAAGTTACTTGTTATAGTTAGTTTTTCATCTCGGATCAGCTTTAACATCAGATCCTGCATATCTTGTTGAGATGTGGCCTCCATGGATTGGACTATTTAACCAGAACATCCCACAGATAAATGATGCATCTCCACAATCTAAAAGGTAACTTGATTCATCAAAGCAGGCAATTTCCTTTAATTGTTTCATGGTTCAGTTCTGATACTCACATGCCCATTGTAGGTGATTTTGATGGTCTACATAGGTCAGCAGGAGCATTCTGCTTAGAACAGTCCCATACACAGTGAACTGCAAGTTTTTCAGCAATTTGTACTACATTAGCTTTTCTGTGGTATTGGACCAGAAGTGTCTGCCTTTGAGCCGTACACAAATAAGTTAGCCTGGGGCACCCATAACCCTGATGGAGGTTCACTGGTTGCCCTTCCTTGGACCATGTACTAACCTCTGCATAGTGGGATCAACCCACAAGAAAACCTGCTCAAATTCTAATGCTTGGCAATTTTTCCAGCTTGTAATTACATCAATGTCAAGCCAACGCTCCTTGCTGCTCAATATATCCACCCCTTGACAGGTGCCATTGTAACAAATCAATCAGTCAATGTTATTCACTTCACCTTCAGCACTTTCAATCTTGTCACTGTATGTCACAAATAATCGTGAATAGAGGTTTTAAGATCTGGGAGAATTCTAGAAACTAAAGTTTCTACAGAGATATACAGTATAACTTCAGCGACCCTAGGAAATAACTGATAGTTGCCGACTGCAGTTATGGAAAGCTACAGTATCTCTTGTAAGTGTATAATACTGATCCATGCCTAGATTGGAACCATGCCTGGATCGGCAGCAGGAGGGTATGAGCTTCTGCCTACTATTTCAGGTTCACAGTAGGAAATGGATAATGAGATGGTGAGGGTGGACATATAGTACATAGGAAGAACAGACTGGGTCATCTTTCTGTGTGCTACCCAGTGTTTCATCTGAAAAATGTTCTCTACACAGCTAGTAACTTTCGCAAATATATATTTAGCCTTACTGAAAAAATATTAAATGAAGTGGAATTCCACTGGGACCCCCGAGTAACATGTAAGCAATCCCTCCGCCCATTTATTTCTTTGGTGTATTTATCATTAATAGATATACAGCACTATCTTCATAGTAAATAACCTATCTTTGTAGGCCATTTGTTTTTGTTTTTTATTTTATTTCAGGAAACTGTATGGGAGTTACACAACAAATCATAAATTAAGTATTTCTTAAATTCTTTCTGAAAAAAATAAAATAATTAAGCCTTCAAGATGAAAATGTGAGGTTGCTAACCGACATGTGACTCTATTCACATTTTGGTACATGTTTTACATAACACTTGTGAAGTGTGATCAGTGCATTGCAACAATTGTCCAAACTGGGAAACTGCCCAGGATCCTAAGGGCCTTAGTAGGCTTCAAGTCATGGACTGCAGATGTATTTGCTGTTTTTGCCCATGACCTGACTCACTGGTGTATTGTGATCCCAGTAAAACTCAACCGCCCCCCTGCTTAACCCCCGACCCCCACAAGATCACAGTGCATTAGTGTCTTCCCCTTCTGGCAAGGGAGGGGGACGGGGGCTGAGGGGTACAGAACAGTGGCAGTGTCATACATTACCTTCATGCAGTGGACCGCTACGTCCTCCCCACTGTAGACTGTACAGCGGCTGTCTCCTTACAGGTCTTGTTTGCGCATTTCATGTTACATGTATAAAGACCCACAAGGAGATATACTGTACAGTGGGTACAGTAAAGGGAGCAGTGAGAAGGACATGCTGCTCTGAAGGATGAAGGTAATGTAAGAACACAATGCTACTCTGCTAAACCTAAGCCTTCTCTCAGACAGAACCCTCTTCCCGGCACTTAACCCTAACCCCCCCCCCCGCACAAACTTCCTACCTGACGCCTAACCCTAACTCCTGCCCCCCCTACACAAACTTCCTACCTGACACATAACCCTAACCCCCCCCCATGCACAAACTTCCTGCCTGTCACCTAACCCTAACCCCCCCCGCACAAGCTTCCTACCTGGCACCTAAACCCCCCCCCCCCCAGAACAAACTTCCTACCTCATGCCTAACCCTAACTCATGCCCCCCCTCCCCACGCACAAACTTCCTGTCTGTCACCTAACCCTAAATCCCCCCCCCCCCCGCGCAAACTTCCTACCTGACCCATAACCCTAACCCCCCCACGCACACTCTTCCTAACTGACACATAACCCTAACCCCTACCCATCCCCGCACAAATTTTCTACCTGACGCCTAACCCTAACTCATGCCCCCCCTCCCCACGCACAAACTTTCTGTCACCTAACCCTAAATCCTCCCCCTGCACAAACTTCCTACCTGACACATAACCCTAAATCCCCCCCCCCCCCCCCGCACAAACTTTCTACCCGACGCCTAACCCTAACTTTCCCCCCACTGCACAAACTTCCTGACAATCACCTAACCCTAAATCCCTCCTCCCCCCCCGCACAAACTTTATACCTGACACCTAACCCTAACTACCACCCCCCCACATGCTTCCTACCTGCCACCTAACCCTAAACTCCTTTCGCCATCTACTACTATCCCTGGTTTTAATACCACATCATTTACATCATATAGGAGGAACTTGATGCTATCAAAATGCACTGGACATATTGCAGTCATTAAAATGTATGTGCTGTCACATGTGATAATGCATACAGAGACACATGGACACACTCAGTAACAAGATTAGTGTGACTGAAGCATGAATCTCTATTTACTTGCTGTAGATATATCACCTGTTATATAATTTATGGCTCCCCAGCTGTAATGCTGCATGTTCAGAGGCTGTGTATCTGCGCGTAGGGCAGTCATGCCTGTTCTCTAATGCTCTACATTCATGTCCTATAGATGTTACCTAATTATATGTGCTGTCATGTAAATGAGGTTTCCTGAGCACTGTGTAAGCCGTGTGATTAGAAGAGATGGAATTCTGTAAAGTTTTACATAAATAAAGAGCTTAATATATCAGAATCAAAGCAAGTTGTGTCCTGACTGAGCAGCCATCTGTCATCAGCATAGGAAGCTAAAGGAAGCAGTGCGGTATAGAAATAACTGAATTGCCAGAAATCACCATATTTTCAAAGTGCCAGGTGGATGGATCTCCTCTTTCTGAAAAGCTTTTCTATTAATAGTTGTTGTCGTATTGGCAAATGTGACGCTACTATGAGAAAAATGGAAGTTTAACCCTTTAGCATCCAGTTTATTTAGAGGCTTGCACGTGCTCCAGGCCAATTTACTGTATTTTAGCACATTTTTTTTATTTCTTAGCTGTTACATTTCCTTGCTACTAATTAGTGCTGCTGTAATGTGTATTTATGGCCACTTGTCCCTAGGAGGCAGTGTGAGACAATAATAGAGAACTTAAGCCTTCAGTTTCTATATCCTCTGCTAGCAACAAAGCATTCCAAGAATTTACAGCACAACGAGTTTTGCTGGCTGAGATCAAAAGCAGTGCACTTATATCAAACGAGATAATTGAAATGTTAGGGCACTACTTATAGGGCTCTTGCACTCATCCTTCTTACTTGACACCAAGACAAAACTGGAAAAAAACTGAGTTGCCCCCATCAGGCCTGCATAGAACAATGCTGCCTCTAATTGTCAATAAAAGCAGCATTAGTCAGCAGATAAACAAATGCACATTAAGCCACAGTAGCACATCAAGCCTCCCGGTTAGACCGTGGCACTACTCTAGTGGAGTATGTATTGCAGCACTTCTGCATGAGCTGGGTGCCAGATGGTGCAGCTACTTACAACATATAATGTAATTTAGTATGCACTACCCAGCACCCATTATCACAGGAATCCTAACCTGTTAGTGCCTAACAATCCCGCCAACTAACGCCTAACCTTCTTATAAGTGCCTAATAAGAACCCCCCTACCTAATGCCTAAACCCCTTAAAAAGTGCCTAACACAATCCCCCTCTCCAAATGCCTAAACCCCTTAAAAAAGTGCCTAACACGAACCCCCCCTCCTAATGCTCAACCATAACTAAGTGCCTAAAAATAATCTCCAATAATAATAATAATGCCCAAATGACCGCTAGTTATAGCCAATCCTATAGGATCGGCTACAACCATTAATTCCTATGTAGTAGCCGATTGGCTACTACCTGCATTGGGCATTCAACTCCCTGATTACTAATAGTTAAGACAGACTAAGCACCCAAATGACTTGATCCAACTCTAGTGTTCTAGTAGTAGGATGTGCATCGCAATGAAAAATCATGCCAGATACTCGTATGGAGGCTGCCTGCAACTCCACACTGTTGGGGACCAGCACTGCATCTGCTTGCTGAAGTTGCTGTAGATTCTAACTTCCAGTTTGTGTTGACCCAAGACCTCTCATTATAAATGTCTGAAATTAGCACAACATATCTCCTGGTGTACAGGTCCATTTGGACCGTCGCATCTTTAACCTACTTCTTCCTCAATATACAGCAACACCTCCCCAAAAAACAGATGTTGGCTTGATGGGTTTGCAGAACTGTCATCTGTAGCAAAAACACAAGCTACTTAGCTACACAAAGAGACTGCTATAAAGAGTTGTCCAAAAATGTTAAACTCCTGTCTGTAATCACTCTATCCCAGACACCACTGGGTTATTCCATGCAGGAGTCTAGAAATACCACCTAACTATTTGGAGGCAAATAGGAAATGCCAGGTATCTGTCAACACCCTTACAATGAGGGGTCAATAAAGACACTCACCTTGTGCCAGAATTAACAGTGCATTGCTGTATTGGTACATATATACCACACGGCTCACCACTAGTGACGGTCATTTCTAGGAGAACTCATGGAGAAGCACATGATTTGTTAGATCAGCTGATAGATATGCAAAGCTCTGATTTGCTGTGATCACATCCTGCTTTAGTACATGATCATGACTAGAAACAGAGACTTGCATATGTATCACCTGACCAAACTGATTACATGCTTCTCCATGGGGTCTCCTAGACATGGCCATCACTATTCACGCTATATCCTTCCTCTCAACCCCTCTTTACCATGCTTTACTCCCCTCTCTGAACAAGAACTCCTTTTCCAATTCCAAAAGCCTGCCTTGCTACTTGTACCTTAGATCACATTCTCTACCATACCAAAATCATTTAAAATCAAAATAAAAAAGGGCCTGATTCACAAAGCTTTTCTGTTAAATTATCTCACCTTATTTATTAACTCGCAATTTACCTCTCCTTAAATGACTTAACTCATGATTTACCTCTCTTCTTATCTAACTTAACTCGTGGTTTAGCTCTCCTTATTACACATAACTCATGGTTTAGCTCTCCTTATTTGACATAACTCATGGTTTAGCTCTCCTTATTTGACATAACTCATGGTGTAGCTCTCCTTATTTATTTATCTCATGAATTATCTCTCCTTATTTGTTTATCTCATGCATTAGCACTATTTGCAGTTAAGGTGAAAAATAAGTAATCTTTGTGAATCAACCCCAAAGTCCTTTATTGATCTAAATTAACAATAAATACTTACCTTTTCAGTAATGACCCAACAACAGTGTCCTCTAAGGGTCCACACCGCCACTGATCCCCGACAAACTCCCGGCTGAAAAGCCATACAGCCATAGCCATTTCAGCAAACACTGTGTTATCATGTCTGGGAATCGAAAATTTTTGGTCCATAGTGACAACAACAAAATGGCTGCTGGGGATAAAAAACTAGTGTTTTTTCACATGACTAAGGTCTCCTGGATCCCCAATCCTTTTGAAAAATGAATTTGGGGAATCCCCCAGCAGGCCTTTTGTTGACGTCACTATGGGCCAAAATTTCTTGTCTTACAAGGGACAAAAAGTAGGAATAATAAAAATTGCACCCTGCAGAAATAAAACACAGAGACAACAGGAGCCCAAATGGTGCAGTATGTCACAGTACCAGAAGTATGTAAAATATGCAGATGAATTATACTCACAAAGGTGGGTTACAGAAGGGCAACCGACCACTAGAAGCAGGTGAAGATGTATAACCCCGACTCCACTCGGGTGACCAGACGGAGCTGGTGATGGCAGCACTCTTGATAAAAAGCAAACCTCAAATTACCTAAATTGGTCAAAGAGGGTTGATCCCCCTCCAAAGGGAGGGTGAAGGCAAAGGATAAAGTGAAAGAGGCACCCAGAGAAGATGAAATGCGTTAAAAACAAATAAAATGAAAAAAGTGAGGTGGCTAATTCACGTATTCATAGAATTTTATTGCACTGGCAATTCATTTCGTGGGTGCATATCCATTTCCTCAGGCCAAATAGCAGTGCCTAATAGTGCTTGTAGCCACAAATA
The DNA here is from genome assembly GCF_040937935.1 of Hyperolius riggenbachi. Classification (NCBI taxonomy): domain Eukaryota; kingdom Metazoa; phylum Chordata; class Amphibia; order Anura; family Hyperoliidae; genus Hyperolius; species Hyperolius riggenbachi. Next base: position 85,079,296 of record NC_090651.1, read on the forward strand.
AGGTGCCTCATTTGTGGCTACAAGCACCATTAGGCACTGCTATTTGGCCTGAGGAAGTGGGTATGCACCCACGAAACGCGTTGCCAGTGCAATAAAATTCTATTAATACGTGAATTTGTCTTCATTGAGGTAAGCCACCTCACTTTTTTCATTTTATTTGTTTTTAACGCATTGCATCTTCTCTGGGCACCTCTTTCTCCTTTATCTTGTCTTAGAAGCCAATTTTCATTTTCCCAGTTTTTTTGTTAACAACATGTTCGAAGAAAATTCTTGTTTCTGAAGCCAATTTTCACCTGGCAGAACGGAACGCAGGATTAAAACCAGATCAATTTCCGATTTTTGTGATTTTACTCCGAACAGACGAATGCCAATGAGAAAATCTGAATTGGATTGCAAGAGCTCATCCTTAGAAATAACCATGCATGTCTATGAAACCCCAGCATCAATAACTCTCCCATATTGTTTCTATTAGTTAATGTCACATTTCTTTTGGCTGCTACATGTATATTATGCATTCACGCTTTCTGTATATAATGCATGCATATCTTGCTTTGCATTGCTATATAAATTAATAATAATACCAGGAACCGTCCACATTAACACTACTTAAAAAGAACTACTTCACTTGTAATCCTTCTTAGTTTTCTCATATGAGTGTATGTTGCGGTTTTTTGGTGTTTTTTTTTTTTTTTTGCGTTACGATTCTTTTTTTTTTTTCTGTAATTATTGTTGCACAATTTTTTTCTTGAATAACTGAAAATCTTAATATAAAATATCTTCTGCCCTGGTAATTAATGAACTCAGTCTCTATAGGAAGAGAGCCACATGAGAGTGAAGAACATTAATTTTGTGAAGTGATTTGCTGACGTTAAGTATTCACTTATGAGTGTGTGAATCAGACAAAAATCCTCTCTTGGTATGACTGGAAAGTTGTACTAAATTCAACTTAATTAGTATAAGAGAAAGTGCCTAACTCGTATTTGAGGCTAAGCTGAACACCACTGGAATTTAAAAGTATGCTAAAATCTTCACATCTAGAAAATCAGACATCACTGAAATTTCCCACTTAGCTCTGTTATGCCATTGTCTCAGAAACTACAGGCATACTTTTAAAGAAGAACTATAACCAAGCAATGGACTTCATCCCAATCAGTAGCTGATCACCTCTTACCCATGAGGAATCTTTATCTTTTCTCGAATAAAGCATCGGGGGGGTCTTAGGTGATATTCTGGTGAAACCCCTCACACAGTGTGTTGTCAGGACCTAGGTCCTGACAGTTTCCTGTCTGTATGCCTTGTTGCATTGTGGGAAATACCAGCTGTTTCCAACTGCCGAGCAACCAGTATCTCCCTCTTAGTGTTGGGCGAACACCTGGATGTTCGGGTTCGGGTCCGTTCGCCGAACATGGGCCAGATGTTCGGCATGTTCGGCCCGAACCCCGAACTCCCCGAACATCCCGCTTTTGGGGGTCCTATGGGGTCGCAGGCATAAGGGGGGAGCATGCCCCGGTCGCGGGGGGGGGGGGGTCGGAAATTCCCCCCACCCCCTCCGCTAGCGCTCCCCCCTCTGCCCGCTTCCCCATAAAAAAGTTTGATAAAAGTACCGGTGGCTGGCCTGGCAGTAGAGTGAGTGAGGAGGAGGAGTCTGGAGAGTGACGCGTTGAGGCCGGGCAGCGGGCGGTTCAGCGTTGTACCCTTGTGGTACGTCCACCCTTTCTCTGACCTCACGTCCTCCACGTGATGACGCATACGAGGGTACGCGTGACGCGTACCCTCGTATGCAGAGGACGTGAGGTCAGAGAAAGGGCGGAAGTACCACAAGGGTACTACCGCTGAACCGCCCGCTGCCCGGCCTCAACGCGTCACTCTCCGGACTCCTCCTCCTCACTCACTCTACTGCCAGGCCAGCCACCGGTACTTTCATCAAACTTTTTTATGGGGAAGCGGGCAGAGGGGGGAGCGCTAGCAGAGGGGTTGGGGGGAATTTCTGACTCCCCCCCCCCGCGACCGGGGCATGCTCCCCCCTTATGCCTGCGACCCCATAGGGGGGCAGTATTCGGCCGAACAGAGCCCTGTTCGGCCGAACAGGGGCCCTGTTCGGCCTGTTCGGCTGGGCATTAAGCTGTTCGGGCGAACCCGAACTAAAAAGGCCGAACACCATGAGGTGTTCGGCCGAACTCGAACATCACCCAAACAGGGTGATGTTCTGCAGAACCCGAACAGTGGCGAACACTGTTCGCCCAACACTACTCCCTCTGTGCATATGTATGTTGTATTGTTAGGGGGTGTGGTTATGGCAATTGGTACTGTTTGTTTGTCTGTTATGTCTGCCAGTAGTAAAGATGATGGTGTGAAGGCTGACTGTGGATCAAACAATATGAACAGATTACGGTACATAGTTAATAGCAATCATTCCTTGACCTCTCTTCTATTTTTAACTTCTCACTTTGCAATTCATTTAATTATTTTTTTCCCTGTTTTGCTAACGTTCCTCTTTAAGTTGATATCACTGTAAAGTTGGCCATGGCAATTAAAACCAGCAACAAACAGCTGGAGCGAAGAACATTAGGATTGGTGGTTGCCAGCCCATTCACTTGTATCAGAAATAGTGTGTTTGTGTCTGCTGGCAAGTGGGATCGGTAATGCACATTTAATTCTTCTGATTACCATTACCTGCACATCCGCTGCTAACAGCTGCTCAGTTAAGAGTGAGACTGCCTAATGGGAGAGTCCCACTGCCAAATAGTAGAGCCCCAGATAACCAGGACTCTAATGTACCACTACTCAGTATAGCAGATCAATGTGTTCTGGTTGAAGGGATATGTACTGTGTGTGTACTTACCACATTGTAAATAAGGCTGCTTTATTTTATTCTACTCTGTTTATCTCCAAACAGTAAAGCAATAGAGTCTCTGTCTGTTCTTTAATAAGAGTTTTGGGTCAGGAAGGCAATGAGATGAGCGTTGTCTCTATGAGTGTGGCTGCTCCAGTATTACAAATCTCTCCCTCTGTCCTCCAATAAATCACACTGGGCGCCACCAGCCTCGGAGCAGCACCAACTTTTCATTCACTTGTCTTTCAGAACACTCAGATTTAATTAGAAAGTTGCACGTTGCTTTGTGCGGGGTTATTTTTTATGTCTCCTTATTTTATTTTCTCATAAGGTGATAGCTGCACAAGTTGTAAATTAGAGCTCCTTTTGTGCCGCGGTGAAAAAGGCCGAGCCACAGTGACATAAATTTATAAACCATAATCGCAGAGTTAAATCCACTTTCAGAATTAAAGCCCAAGGCCAGGCAGGCCATTTCTATTTAATTTGGATGGAATGTGTAGGAGTGGGAGCAGGGGCGTAGGAATAGGCCCTGCAGCCCCTGCGCCCGCGGGGGGGCCCGCCCCCCCCCCCCCTGGGGCCCGCTTGGGGCCGTTTTGTGGGTGCTGGAGGGGTGGCAGCATGAGGGGAAAGCCTTGCCCACAGTCGGCGGGGAGAGGGGTAGTTCCCCCCTCTCCCTCACCTCGGGGCTCTCCCCTCTGTGCTCCCCTCCAGCTCTTTAGTGTGTGGGGCTGTGGGCAGCGGGCAGCGAGCGGCGGGCAGATACATACCTGCTTCCGTGCGTTCCATCGACGACTTCTCCCTCTAGCGGCTGACGTCACTTCCGGAAGTGACGTCAGCCGCTAGAGGGAGAAGTCTCCGATGGAACGCACGGAAGCAGGTATGTATCTGCCCGCCGCTCGCTGCCCGCTGCCCACAGCCCCACACACTAAAGAGCTGGAGGGGAGCACAGAGGGGAGAGCCCCGAGGTGAGGGAGAGGGGGGAACTACCCCTCTCCCCGCCGACTGTGGGCAAGGCTTTCCCCTCATGCTGCCACCCCTCCAGCACCCACAAAACGGCCGCGAGCGGGCCCCGGGGGGGGGGGGGGCCCGCTCAGAAAATTTGCAGGGGGGCCCGGTGGGGCCTAGTTACGCCCGAGTGGGAGAGTGTGTGAGATTGTTCCTGCTGTCTGTGTCCCCACCGAGGATATTTCCTCTCTCTTCCTGTCTCTAGGATGTCCGGTGATTTCATGTGAATCAGGGGGCATAACTACGTATACATCACGGCCCCCCGGTGAAGCCTACGTCAAAAAAGAGAGCCTGGAAATGTGGGCGCCCAGTATTCTTGATAGTGAATATTGGCAAATGTACAAATATTGTACTATTAAATACCGATATTTTACTATAGCTAAACCAAACCTTATGCTCACACGGAGTCCTCCTACTGCTGATGCCTAACCTAAATCACCCGTTCCCTATGCCTACCCTTAACCATCCCCACCCCACATCTTAACTTAACCGGCCCTGCTGCCTCACCGGCAAGGAGGAGAAATATTGTGTGTCGGGTCCACCCACATTTCCCCTCTTTGCCTATAATTACAATGGGCCCCTATGCTGGCGCCCAAACTTCTGCTGCTAGGGGGCACACACATTTCCTGCTTCCCCTGTGAAACTTCTAGGGGGCCCCTACAAGGGCTGGTCTGTCCCATGCTCCCCTAGCTGTGTCCAGAGGCAGACCCACATATCAGCGCAGTGACAAGACTTACATCTTCCACTGTCAGGTCTCTCCAGCACTCCCGGGGCATCCACTAGGTGTCCTCTGGTCTCTGCTTCCCTCATGATCTTGAGCAAGTCACATGACTCCCAGCATTCAGAGAAACTGAGACAATGGAGCAAACACCATTTCTTCTCTTTACTGTTCTTCAATTTGCATAATTTTTGTTGGTGTCTGAGATTTTTTATTTCTCTCTCACTGAGGGAGGTTCGTAAATGGTGTGGGCCATTGGAGAGGTGGCAAGCATTACTTACCTTTGTGGGGAATGCTCGGTAGCCCCCCTTCTTTATGCCCTCTACCATCTTCTTAATCCAGAGCCACAACTGCAGTAGTTTTAGGTACCCCCGGTGGTAGCGCCTGTCTCTGGCCATCGTGGTGCATGCTGGTAGATGTAGTCCTTCACTGTAAGTACATCTCCCAAGTGTTGTATGGTTGTTTCACAGGTGCCACATTTTGATTTTACTTGGCATGTCTACAAAATCGCAGCTGTGTGAAGAATACAATGAAAAAGTAATTTTAAAAAGTATTGAATTACAAATGATTGGTATACCAGTTATATATTTTAGTATTATTAAAATAGTTTACTCTCCCCTTAATTTCACTTGCGTTGTTATTAGAACAGGCAAACAGCATGAATGAACAGATGACTAGAGAGACAATAGCCCTTTGTGTACCACACAGCTCTGGCCCCTTAAAGCAGCAGGGACAGACATAATATACCAAGAAAAAAACACATATATTAGCAGATAAATACTTGTTCTGCTTATTTAACATATGTAGTGTACTGTCCACATTTTAATTTCGTGAATTTTATATAGTAAATAAAGAGAAAACTGTTCCAGGCATTTTCCATCTTTACTGCCTCTGACTGAAGCCAATCATGATGTAATTTCCTCCCTTACTCTTGTTTTCTCCTAGAAACTGCACTGGCATATGTAAACACATGTATGCGTATTTCAGCAGCTTCTGCAGAGGGGTGGGATGTATTTCACTTTTCAGCCTAATGTCACACGGAACTGCCCTCAGCCAATCGGTGAAGAGCAGGAATGAGGAAGGGGAGACAACAAGCGTCCCTCTCCCAGGCAATGTACCGGAAAGGAGGCAGGCTGACTGAGATAAGATTTATTACAGCAGAGACATTTATGATGCTTACAATGCAGGGTAAGGTTGCAGGCTGCATATTCAATACAGAGCCGTGGGTAAATGGAATTTGAATTTGTGGCTGACAATCCCACTTTAAGGATCAGAGCATTTTTTTATCAGTTGACGTACTATGATCACTGTGATTGCCTCACAGTAGTCACAGGGTCAGTAGCTAATGAAATAGGCTTCTGACCAGTGTGCGGGGCTCAGCTGTCATTAGGACAGCTATATTTAACCTCCTTGGCGGTATGGACGAGCTCAGCTCGCCCATGACCGCCGGAGGGCGCCGCCCAGGCCCCGCTGGGCCGATTTTCATAATTTTTTTTTAAACACGAAGCAAGCACTTTGCTTGCTGCGTGTTGGGGATGATCGCCGCCAATGCGCCGCTACTCGCCGCATAACACGCCACCCCCCCTCCCCGAGACCCCTGCGCAGCCTGGCCAATCAGTGCCAGGCAGCGCTGAGGGGTGGATCGGAACTCCGTCTGACGTCATCGCGATCGTCGTCATGGTGATGGGGGAAGCCCTAAAGGAAATCCCGTTCAGAACGGAATTTCCTTATGGGTAATAGCGGCGGCGGCGATTGGAGGGGTGTGAGGGTTGCGGAAGGGAGGGGGCATCATGTAGCTAGTGCTAGGCTAGCTACATGATTTAAAAAAAAAATATTCAAAAAATAGTGCTGCGCATCCACCCTGGCGCAAACAATAGAACGCCAGGGTGGTTTAATGCTATAATTATCTTCTTCTCAAATATATATGTTTTATTTCTGGTGACTAAAGGCCAGCACATACGCTAAGCATCCAGTTATGGCCATCTCTGCCGGGAATCTAGTTTGACTACAACCACCCTGATGGGTTGCTGAGAGAGTGCTGGATTATCCTGGCCAAGTGTATTGTTTCCCTCCTTAACTCTCCTGCCCAAAGCTGCTCCTTCTGGGATTCTGTAGCCTAGCGACACATCTGTACGGCACTAGGGTTCTGATCCCTGTGGGTGATAGTCTTTGGGGGTGTGTACACACCTTAACACTTGCTAAGTGGACAGCACCTTTTCAATGCAATGCTGGAGTCCCTGACTTTAATCCTGGAGTTTGTACACTTTCACTGTATTTGCTGGGTTTCCTGACGGTTCTGCAATTTTCTCCCCAACCCAAAAAACAACTCATTGACTTTCACTCAACTGACCACAGACTGTAGCAGCGGTATTAGGGCTGTTTCTGCTGTAATGAGAATCTTATCTCCAACAAAAGCCCATGACCAACCCGATGACATCGCCAACCACGCAATGCACAACTTGTATTTTCCACGCACCAACCAAATGAGTGACCAACTCATTTGCATACTGCACACACAAGCAGAACAACAGCCTGCACAATATGGCCACATTCAAAACATGTACAAGTCATTCAAAAACTTGTACACACATGGCCAACTGCACAATATCAACCCAACAGTCATGTGAGCTGATCCACTGGTTGGATCAGGCAAACCACCTGTTCTCCGTTGCTCGTCTAGTCATTTGTCACATGTTCACATGCCCAACCCTCATCCGACAGATGAAGTTTTGACGATAGTGGGGTGGAAATGTTGCACATGTGTACGAACTTTTAGATTGTGAACCCTGCAGCAGAAATTGTGGCAGTGTTTTATAAATGCATAACAATAAATATTGAATCCTAGATTTGTTAACTGAATAGTACCTCAAATAGGAACAAAACACCTAAACTTACAGCTGATTACTTTTTAACCCCACCCCCCTTTCATAGATAATAGCATTATCTGATTTTAAACATAAAGTCTACCCCAAAGACCTTACAAAAATAAGAGTATTCTATTGGTCCTTTGGTAAACAAAACCTGGAGCAGTGGCTCTGGGAAATGGTGAGAGGAAGGGTAATTAGACATTCTCTGCTCAAAAGATATAAAAACAGGGAACCACAATGGACACATGTTTTGTGCCTCCTTACACCTTTATGCCCTTGCCTTTTCTGAGCTATTATTACTAGTATTGATTTATATTGTTTCATGCTTGATAGAGTGCAACACTATGGGCCATCGATCCCCCACTACTCCTGCCTTGCCACCTCACACAGAGATTTTCCAACGTGATTGATAATCTACCCAAAGCCAATAAAAAGTGAATCGACTGGATATGTTGGAGCGATAGATTATTGGCAGATTTGATCAGAGTAGTCCAATTGATCAGAAATCAATGAAAAAAAAAATCAATGCGTATATGGCCGACTTTAGATGATATGCTTGTCTGGACAACCGAGTTTAAAGGATGCGCTTAAAGGTTTCCAGAATTGAAAGATGATTGATGTCTTGTGGAAGGGAGCTCCACAGGAGGGGAGAGGCTCATGAGAATACCTGCATAGCTCCCAACGTGTCTCTCTTTTGGAGGAACAGTTCCTCTTTGGGAACCTAATTCCTCTGTCCCTCTTTCTAACTCATTTGTCCCTCTTTCAGGATTAATGTACAGATCTATGTAAATATATGTATTTTTCTACTAAAAAAATGTGTTTTATTGACTCTAAACTTTATTCCCCTCCTTTAAATGTATTTCTTTATTTATTTCTTTATTTCTTAAATGTTAACATGAAGGAAAATGAACTAGGATAGAAAGGACCAGTGTGGTTTGAATTATAAAACATGTTTTTCTTGTGAAATCATTATGGTAGGCGTGACTAGAGGTGTGGTAGAGGTGTCCCTCTTTCTTTTCCCAAAAAGTTATAAAGGCCTGGTCTTGTATATGCGAATGTGAGGAGGTGACTCTACACATATGCCCTCCCTGTTCCTGGGACATATGGACATTTTTTTGTTAGACCACATCTAAAATGTCCCCTGAAGGGTTATTTTATTTTTATATTTTTATCTCTCAACATTAGAGTGCTTCGTCCTGAACTTTGTTTTGCTGACCTGTAACTTTTGCAGAAAACCATAAACTTGCACTGATACTGGAAATGGGAAAAGACATATTAAGATCCCATAGATTTCAGTCCACTCACAGCAGGTAACCAGCTCAGCAGATGTGCGGCGGCCATGGTCTTGGCCTCACTGTGTATTTGCCTTGGTGGAGGTGCCTATACAGCATAAATTCTAAAACGCAATCCTATAAATCATTTGTGAAGATAGAGATGTTCAGCTGTGCACCGTGTCATCAGGAAATTGTACTGATATCCTCATGTTTTGCTGTTTGCTCTTAGCCACAAAGTAAATCATTTCTTTTCCATTCTCCCTGGGAGGGACACGTAGGCATCACTCATATCTCAGGTCTCTGCCTTGGACTGTTGGACGTTATAAGCAAAATCTTCTATTAGTTCCTCTATTCCGGCCTCAAAGGTGTCTAAAAATAAATCTTTTGCCCCATAGCAATCAGAGATTTACTTTGATTTACAGTTTGTTCTACAAACTGGCAGCTGGAATTTGATTGATTAGCCTTTTACTTCTAGGGGGGTTCCCACCTTTTAAAGCTAATGGGAATTTTTAAAAAATGAACCAGATACTTACCTAAGGAGAGGGAAGGCTCTGGGTCCTATAGAGCCTTCCCGCTCCTCTCACAGATCCCTCGTTGCAGCGCTGGCTACCCCGTTTGAATCCCCCGTCACAGGAGGATTCAGATGTCTTCGGGAGCTTGAGTGCTCCAGAAGACGGGCGGCTCTGTACTACGCCTGCGTGGGTGTGCGACAGAGAGTGTGCCTTCGCAGGCACAGTATGGATCCATCTGTCTTCGGGAGCACTCGGGCTCCTGAAGACTTCCGAAGCCTTCTTCGGTGCCAGAAAGCAGTATCTGACCGATTTGGGTGAATAATGCTACCGTGGGAGCCAGTGCTGGAACGAGGGATCCATGAGTAGAGCGGGAAGGCTGTATAGCACTTAGAGCCTTCCCTTTCCTTAGGTATTTGGTTCATTTTTTTTAAGCAGTTACCATTTACTTTAAACCAATCTCTTGACCGCCTAACGCCGATCGAGATAAGTCCTAGGGGCGGAGATTAGCGGGGATCGTCCACGTGGCACGCGCGCATCCCAGCTGAGCTCCACTCCGTAAACAGCCTGCCAGCTGCAAAAAAATCCCCAAAAACAAAAATGCTGCAAATGCTTGTACAGCGCTGCGATCTAGTGCAGCGCTGCACGGGGACAGCTCTGTCACTGAACCGTCCCCAGGAGAGGCTGACAAAGCGATTTCTCTCACTGGCTGATGCATATGAGAGGCGATCTTGGTGATTGGGGGGAAGGCATAAATTTAAAAAAAAGTAGAGATTTTTATTTTAAAAAAAAAATACAATTAAATTAATAAAAAAAAAACACATGGCAGCAGCAATCAGATGCCACCAACAGAAAATCTACTGCCATCAAAAAAACTAAACATTGTAGCAGAACAGTAATCAGAGATTTACTTTGATTTACAGTAAAGGGAGGGGTTAGTTTTAGGCATTAGGTAGGAAGTGTGTGCGAGTGTGGGGGGTTACTTTTAGGCATTAGGCAGGTAGTGGGTGGGGGGAGGGGTTAGTTTTAGGCATTAGGTAAGAGGTGTGCGCGAGTGTGGGGGGGGTTCGTTTTAGGCATTAGGCAGGTAGTGTGTGTGGGTGGGGGAGGGGTTAGTTTAAGGCATTAGGTAGGAAGTGTGTGCGGGTGGGGGGAGGGGTTAGTTTTAGGCATTAGGCAGGTAGTGTGTGTGGGAGGGGTTAGTTTTAGGTATTAGGTAGGAAGTGTGTGTGGGTGTGGGTGTGTGTGGGGTGGGTTACTTTTAGGCATTAGGCAGGTACTGTGTATGAATGGGGGGTTAGTTTGGGGCATTAGGCAGGTAGTGTGTGCGGGTGGGGGGAGGGGTTAGTTTTAGGCATTAGGTAGGAAGTGTGTGCGAGTGTGGGGGGTTACTTTTAGGCATTAGGCAGGTAGTGGGTGGGGGGAGGGGTTCGTTTTAGGCATTAGGTAGGAAGTGTGTGTGTATGGGTTACTTTTAGGCATTAGGCAGGTACTGTGTATGAATGGGGGGTTAGTTTGGGGCATTAGGCAGGTAGTGTGTGCAGGTGGGGGGAGGGGTTAGTTTTAGGCATTAGGTAGGAGGTGTGTGCGAGTGTGGAGGGGGGTTCGTTTTAGGCATTAGGCAGGTAGTGTGTGTGGGTGGGGGAGGGGTTCGTTTTAGGCATAAGGCAGGTAGTGTGTGTGATAGGGGTTAGTTTTAGGTATTAGGTAGGACGTGTGTGCGAGTGTGTGTGTGTGTGTGGGGGGGGGGGGGTTACTTTTAGGCATTAGGCAGGTACTGTGTATGAATGGGGGGGGTTCGTTTGGGGCATTAGACAGGTAGTGTGTGCTGGTGGGGGAGGGGTTCGTTTTAGGCATTAGGTAGGTAGTGTGTGCGGGTGGGGCTTAGTTTTAGGCATTACCGTAGGTAGGTAGTGTGTGCGGGTGGGGCTTAGTTTTAGGCATTAGGTAGGTAGTGTGTGCGGGCAGGGTGGGTTAGTTTTAGGCATTAGGTAGGCAGTGTGTGTAGGTGAGAGGGGGTTAGTTTTAGGCATTAGGTAGATAGTGTGTTTGGGTGGAGGGGGCTAGTTTTAGGTATTGGGGGGCAGTTAGGGTTAGGTGGCAGGGTTCTGTGTGAGAGTAGGGTTAGGTTTGGCCATTGTACAATATCAGGATGTAATATTGATATTTTATACTTTTATAGTAAAATATCATTATTCAACGATATAACGGTATTTAATAATGATTTTTTACTATTGGCCATACCTACATGCCCAAATTTCCAAGCGCCCTTAATTGATGTACTGTAGCATTGTAGCTAGAACCTGTGTAAACGCTCACTGAATCCCCCATTCACTGTGTGTAGGTTGCTAACTAACATTTATAACTAAACTGTAATTTTTTTCCCTTCCTTTTCATTTTTTTGTCCTATTCTAGTAAGTTTGAGGCCCGGTATTTCAATTCTACGCAAAGAAAGCTTAGTTTGGAAGCATCTTTGTTCTTCCCTTTGAATAAAATCAAAATGAAAAATGTCAGAATCCTATCTCAGTGATAAAAATAGTTCTACAAAAAAAAAGTCCCGCTTGCTTATTTCTCATGCTGATACAATGCAATCTGTACAGAGAACTAGGTGCTGATGTCAGGGCTGTAAATAATGTTATCCTCTGCTAGAAGCAGTCAGTCTATCCCGCGTGTCACTGGCGGTCTACATCACTGCTTCACATGAGCAATGTTCAGGCCCAGAGAAGCTGACCACAACTCTCGTCAGCATTGCAGACCAGCTGCCCTTGACAGGAAAGAGAAAACTAGCAAAAAATGTGTTAGCCTTGCCCACAGCAAGCGTATTACAGCTCCTACTCCTTCTGGCTTAATGATTTTTATTACTTTTTTAGTATTTATATAGCGCCGACATCTTCCGCAGCAATGTACAGACTTTATTGTCTTGTCACTTAACTGTCCCTCAGAGGGGCTCACAATCTAATCCCTACCATAGTTATATGTCTATGTAAGTATCTATCGTGTAGTGTATGTATTGTAGTCTAGGGTCAATTTTAGGGGGCAGCCAGTTAACTTATCTGTATGTTTTTTGGGATGTGGGAGGAAACAAGAGTGTCCGGAGGAAACCCACGCAGACACGGGGAGAACATGCAAACTCCTTGCAGATAGGGCCCTGGCTGGGATTCGAACCGGGAGAGAGTGCTAACCAAGGCGAGAGGGCTAACCACTATGCCACTTTGCTGCCCTGAATCATCAGAACAAATGCATGTTGGATCGTTTGGGGCTTCAATGACATTGTGGTGGAAAATAATTAATTAAATACAACTAGTTAATACTTTTATTCTTTTGCCTTGCAACAGAAAAAGACCCAGAGGGCCTGGTATGCTAAGGCTTTCTCGAGCTGTGCAGCATTGGTGTTGGGGTATAGGAGGTGTAAAGTGGGCAGCATGGGGATGTAGTGGGGATAGCAGTCCTGCTTTGCAAGAGTGTAACCCCAAAACATGGTGCCCATCACGGAACCCTTAATGGGGGCCTCCATGATCTTTCCCCCACTGCATAATGACACCCACAGCCAGGGAGTCCATATGCCAGAGGTCACACAGGAGGCCACCATCACCCTCCTTCAAAATCAGTGCTTGTTTCCCAGTTATGGTTATCTGTCTCTGCATGCACTACTGTCCTCCTCCTTCCACTTCCCTCTGTGACAATCAGATTAATCTCCTGCAGTTGATGCTCTTGTGCAGCCATGTTTTTAGGGGCGGGGCACTACCCGGGGCGCAGTGGCAGAGGGGGTTGCTATAGCAGGGAGAGCCACAGAGCCCCTGATGATGACATAATGCCTACACCATCACAGGGGGCGCTGTTACCAATGATGAAACGGATACCTAGGAGGAAGAAGATAGGCAGCGTGTGGATCCTGGAAAGGTGAGTTACTTCCACCTGGGAGCTGGTGTTCTCTGGCTGCCTATACCTTGGAAGGGGAGAGGACTCTCTAGCCACCTATACCAAGGGGAGGGGCTCTTTGGCTTCCTATATGATGGGGGTGCTGTCTGGCTACCTATACTGTGGGGTTCTCTCTGGCTACCTATAGTGGGGCTGGGGATCTGCCTAGCTATATGGGGGAAGGGGGCCCCTCTAGATATCTAAACGGGCAGGGGGGGCTGCATCTCGCTACTTAATACTGGGGCCTTGTTCAGGTCTCCCCGGGGGTGGGGGAGTGATCTTCACACCCTCACCCTTGGATCACAACCAGGAGCCGATAAGCAATCTGCATGGAGATAGTGTGGTAACGGTTTTCTGCGCATATTCCTTTAGAGAAGCTAATGTAAGCCAGTGAGAATTAGTATGCGGTGTGAATTTATGTGGCAAGATGTGCGTTTTTTCCTGCTTGTCACTTGGCAGGCAGTCTATTGGGACAATCAAAGTGCGTAGATAATGTCCTTTAAAGTGACTGGACCCGCAGGGGCTCAGAGCAGGACCAGTGGAGCTCTCGTCATTGCCAATTAGCAGGCATAAGTTTGTAGTGCTCACTATGCTACCCTGATAAGGCATGTTAACTCTGATGAGGCTTGTTAACTCTGATAAGATGTGTTAACTCTGATAAGACATGCTATTTGTCTTAGTGAATCAATCCCAAGGTGTGCTAATTGTGTGAGCCCTGCCTTGCTAGGTGGCCTGGGCTTGCTTAGACTTGTAGTTATTCATCTTTATTCTCGTTAATTTGGTGAAGATTCTATTTTCTCTTCCACTGACGGATGTTATTTCAGGACAGCCGTATGTAAAGAATGATGTCAGTAGCTAATGAAAAAAGAACTAGTGGCCCTTTTACAAAATTAAATTGGCATCAGCCCTTAGAAATAGAAGTATTGTAATTTAATTCTTCTGGCAGAGCAATTAAATTGAGTGAATATGAATTATTGCGCAGGTTTCTCGCTGGTGTCAGGCAACGCTGCGTTATATATTTTATTTTGCTCATTATTTCATTAAGAATTTGGTAACCGGAAAGATGCATTGATATGCAAATCTTGTTTTATTTTTTCCATCGCGCATATTTAGAAATACAGTATAAAGAGTCCAAAATCGATACTAAACGGAAACAATCCAGGGAGCGGAAATTTTCCCAGAGCGCCGGCGTCTTTGAATTAATCAGTTTAATCACCCTGATGCTGAAGATTGTACATGGAAGAGAAGACGTTACATTGTCCTCAAAGGCAACAAATAAATACTGGGTGCTTGATGAGTAGTGCTCCAAAAGAGAAAACATCACCGGAATAAGAAATAGATGTCATTTCACTTTTATAACCAAACTGTATTCCTATAGATATAATGTAATACTGAAGAGATTCTTTAAAGTGTACCAGAGCTGAAGCTTGAGTACAAAATCACAGGAGTGGCTCCGTGCAGGCGTGGCCATGCTCACTGCTGCAGCACCGCCGTGCCAATGCCAGAGGAGTAGTGCGACCCTTATCAGCTGGAGGATCTGCAAGTGGCAACAGGGACTGGGGGACAGCGAAGGAAGCCTCATTAGGATCTAGAGGCTTCCCTCTCCTTAGGGAAATATCTGGGTTTTTGTCCCATAAATTTTGGCCTCTGGTTCTCTTAAAATACATACACTTATATGTAAGTTCTGAAATATAGGACCCAGAATTGGCCCGGATTTTCCTTAAAGGGCATCCGTGGTGAAAATAAACTGATGAGAAAAACTATTGTATCTATCCTCCTTTTCCTGAAAATAACTTTTTTTTTAGATATCCCACAGTTTTATTTTATATATAAATTTAGTTTTTAAGTTTTTACTGTTTCATTTTCTCTGCTCAAAGACACCTTCATTGAAATGTGTTAGAGCTCAAATGTATGAATTATTGACGCTTGTTATCTCATCCCTGCTCTTAGAAGCCATTTACTGACAGGAAAGTGTTTTATGGCTGTAATTACTTATCAGTGAGGGTTATGCTATAGTCTGACCCAGTCCGACGCAGATATAAACTTTAACTTGCATACTTGATGTTTAGTTTTCTCAGGCAGAGAAAAAAAAACCACAGCATAGTTATTTGTATGCTTGGCACTGCATATACACATGTCTATCTCATCTTGTCACATGTCACGCCCCGTGTCCCCATGCTGTTCCCCAGTAGCCCTGAGATCAGTGAACGGGAACGTGGTTCCCCTTCACTAATTTAAGTCCCTAGCAGGAAAACCGACAGTTTCTTATCAGAGGCTGCGGTCTTTCTAAATTAAAAAAAGGTTCCCATCCACCTTATGCTTCCGGGAAGCGAGAAGGACATAAAAAAAACTCAATGTGGCCATCTTGTGGCCAAATAGTAAAACTACATCTACATACATTTTTCAAGGCAATTTCCACACATTATAACATTTAAAATTAACTGTTTATTTCCCACACCAAAAAATTACCCAAATAAAATTTTTAATGGAAACAAAAATTACAATTAACAAAAACAAAAAACAAAAACCATAAATAGTTATCTAAAGGTCTGAACTTTTTAAATATGCATGTGAAGGGGGTATACTACAAACAATCTGCGCCGATATGTTCCTGTGATGTAAATCCGGGCCTGCTCAGGAATTATGGACCTTGGCCTGGCCCTTTTGAATCTAGGACTAGACATTATACCTGCCCAATACAGATAAGTGATTGCCAATATCTTACTGGACGCAAAGATTGCTACCGGTATGTCAAGACATTGGAAAGATCCAGTCATCCCCACTTTACCTGAAATTATTCAGATAGTGAAATTATGTATGCTAACTCTACTGGCCAAACAGAAAACACTATAAAGAAATGGGGGGTTGGGAACAGGGGCATAGCAATAGCCATAGCAGCCATAGCATCTGCTATGGGGCCCTGGAGCATAGGGGGCCCAGGTGGTACTTAATGTATTCACCATTAACTTTCTTGTGTTGCTCCACCCTCTTAGAGCTCATGGACTATATGCAATATAGATTGCACTAGAATGTAAATTGCCAATTAACTCATATCCATAGGGTGGGGGCAGGTTGCATAGCTAAAGAGTGCCTACATTAGAGGGCCCCATGAAAATTTTGCTATGGGGCCCCATGATCCCTAGCTATGCCACTGGTTGGGAATATTGACCCACAAAGGTTAAAAGAAATTATAAGTTTACAGGTCACACTACTATAACTTCTCTAACCAACCTTTAAAAATATTATTATTATCCTGGCTCAAATTTGAACTGGGACCCAGCAATCCCAGGCAAGAGTGCTAACCAATACGCCACTATGCTGCCCAGCTCTGAAGCAGCTTTTCTAAGTTTTTGCCTCAGGAACCCATTCACATTTTTTTACATCCAAAAGGACCCCTGCATAAGAATTGTATCTAAATCTAACATCACACACACACAAATTTTGGAAACCGGGAAACTTGGGTGCCAGTGATCAGCGGAAGTTTGGGCGCCACCATAGGCGTCCAGTGAAATGCCAGCAGTGTGGGGAAATGTGGGTGTCCCCGGCCACCGCAATAAATATCAGACATGCTGGAGCCAATGCAAAACATGACTACAAATAGCGGAAGGGGGTAACAGTTAAGGTTAGGGGTGCGAGGTGGCTAGTGGTTATAGTTAACTGTCGGGAGGAAGGTTATGGTTAAGCATGAGGGGCGGTTAAGGTTAGGCATGGAGGGCAGTTAAGGTTAGCCATGGTTGTGTGATCAGTTAAGATTAGGCATGGATGGGGGTGGATTTCAGATTGAAATCTATCAGGAATCGCCCGAGCAACGCCGCCTCCACCTCTTGCCTGGCTAACCCCCAAATTAATATATTTCACCCGGTGCCCATTTGGTGTAAAATCTCACCCATCCCTCTGCCATGACTCCGGGCCTCCACCAATGTCACCCCCATGTCTTTCATCGCACCAAGCGCACATGTAAGGTGAGGTGATGTGACACACACACACCTGGTGCCACACAGGGATGACGGGCGAGTAGGCCGGCAGTCATGGCAATGGGACAAGTGAGATTTTACACTGTCAGAGCACCAGTGGAGGGGGGGGGGGGGATTAACACTTGGGCATGGCAGGCAGGTGGCATCCGTCACATTTGTGGGTTGCTGCAATCTGAATACTGTTACCACTGAGTACGCAATCAAGCACTTGCAACCAAGATCTTTACATCATGTCTGCCGCTTTTGAATCATCGATTGGGCATGCTTGTTGGGGCACCAAAATAAGCAAGATAAGTAGATGTATGGTCACCTTTATTATAGCTATTTCTAAAAAGAAAAAAAAAATCAACACTATGTGAAATTTCTTTTGTTTGTAACTTACAAAATACAAAACGAAATAAGAAAAAAAAACAGATTAAAGCGGACCCAAACCAAACATTTTTTTAATTCAAAATATTTAGTTGCACCACTCTGACACATACAAATATAAATAAACACTCCTTCAAGCCTATGAGCATTTCAGTGCATGCTTTTCACCCTTCTCTTTTCATAACTAGGGTTATACAGGTGGCAGCCATTTGCAATTCCTCCTTTGCCGGACACCACCTACTCCAACAGTTTTCCGGATTCTGTCCAGGCAATACGAAAGGAAGGGAGGGGTTCCTCCAATAAATGTAAAATATTTTATATTTGTCATCATGCAGCTGAAAAAAGGCTGCTATTTATTATTATAAGTTAGAAAATAGATTTTATTTCCAAAATCTTGTATTTTTATTTTGGGTCTACTTTAAGGGGAAAAAAAGGTCTTCCAGCCAGAACATACATCAAATATAAGACAAAAATCTGGAAAAAAAACAACAGATATCTCCCATTAGCCCATCTTCTTTTATGGACGGCAATGAATGCTTCTGCCCAGTCTTATAATAAATTGGCCTTTTTGGAACGCTTTGAAATTTACGCTCTCCCTCCCCTCCGCATCTTTGTTTCATTATGTGTTGCCGAGATACCAAGCTTCAGGGCGATAATAAATTGGCCACCAAGGATAGATATCATTAGAAAATACAAATCAATGTTATTTGCCACCAGGAAATCTTAAAATATAGCAACTGGATTTGTAAATTAAAACAGAGTGGCGTTAAAGCTATAGAAGAGATTACAGATTGCTATTGATTTTGAAATGCTGGTTATAATCAACAGTTGTGGGGGGCTGAATAAGAAAAATATATCTATTGCTTAGAATTTTTACACAGGAGTTACTGTAGTGTCTGAACACCTAAAAATCTAGTTCGGAGATCTGGATCTGCCACCACAGTTCACGTGAATATCTGATTAAATTATAGTAGAAAGAAGTATGATGTGCTCAAGGCCTTTACTAAATACCATGTGTGACGTGAAGCAAAGGGTGCAAAAAGAACATAAAACATATAGGGATCTTTATACTGTATATGTAGTGCAAAGTCTTCTTTACTAACGAGACTATGCAGATTGGTTGAGCACTTGTATTGCAGATCTCTACAATTAGCTGCACAGTGGTCTGTTACATTTGCCAGTGGAGTTGCTGGTGTGCATCTGGTTGGTGCAGATGCCCCTTATTTAGTCCATGAAGTTCTGGTTCCGATTTGGCCAAGCCGTATATTGAAGGGCAACCTACAGCCCGAGAGGAACATGTGTTGTTGCCTCAACAATTAAACTTACTACGTCAAGCTAGATTACGGTCACTATCAATCTCATGAAAAAATGTCCTTCTTGGATGCACCTTATTGTTGCGCATGAAGACTGTGCATACGATTTTTTTACAAAAAACTGTCTACAGTCCTTTTCCATATTTTTGCATATGTTTCAATAAAGTTGATTGTAGTTTTGTACTGTCTGCAAGATTGCATTATAGTTTCTTATAGTCTTCTTACTAAAGAAAAGTTTGCAGATCTGCAGAGTCAAATCTTGCAAATTCATCTTAACCAGTCAACACTAGGGGGTGGGGAGGTAGGAAATGCAGCAGGTACTGGTTAGTTTTTATATTCAAAATAAGTGTCAGTAGGATAAGCACAGGATGTACCAACTTGTACCAGCCAGCTGCTGTTTACTGTCATGTGGGTAGTATCCATAACCCCATGCAAGAGGCGGAGCAGCATGTATAAATAGAGGACGTCATAGCAATAAGACTACAACCAACAGTTACAGAGGATTCCTTGCTGAGTGCTGTGTGTCCCAAGCTCTGAACCACTGACAGAGTAGGGGAGACAGGTGTGAGGCGGCAGAGAAGGAGCAGAGACACTGCAGGAGAAGCAGAGTACATGCCAAAGCACGGGCAGGAGCCAGCAGGTGAGAGCAATGCGGCTAGGCCTCACCTCACTACACACCTCCAGGCTGATGATCAGTGTGCGCTCCATCACCATAGCAACTATACATGCTGCTCTGCCCGGAAGACGGGACGCTGACACACAGCCCTCGGATCTGCATGCACAGCAGCCGTCAGTGTAGTTTGTTAGTGACTCGCGTATAAGCCGGGACTCCTACTTTTGGGCCACTTTTTAGGGCCCAAAAATTTGGCTTATACACGAGTATATATGGTATGTTAAGTGGAGAAAAGTAGCCAGGAAAAATTGTATAGCTGTAGACTTGTTTGGAGTAAAAGCTGTGGACGTCATGGATCTAGACTCAAGAGTATTGTAAAAATGATGAACAATTATTTTGTGCTGTGTGTAAAAACTCATCATAATATCTCAAATTAGTATTTTGTTCTGAATACATTTTCAGCTTAATTTTTGTTAATTAAATGCATCA
Organism: Hyperolius riggenbachi; assembly: GCF_040937935.1. Taxonomy (NCBI): domain Eukaryota; kingdom Metazoa; phylum Chordata; class Amphibia; order Anura; family Hyperoliidae; genus Hyperolius; species Hyperolius riggenbachi. Next base: position 85,099,178 of record NC_090651.1, read on the forward strand.
AAGTAGTAAGGCTTGAGTTTACCAACCCCTTAATTCATTAGAGTTCTGAAATTAACGGCAAGAATAATTATAATTTCACACATTCAACAGCAAAGAATTTTCATGGATTGAGAAAATTATTTTTACGTAACAGGAGTTAGGTACACAAAACACATACCAGTACATGCAAATAGGGCGTGCAGGAATGTGGGCGTCGGGTAAAGCCGGTGGTAAAATATTGGCAATACTGCCAATATTCCAGGAAGGCATCTACCCCCTCCTACAGGTGCACATTCCAATGGAAACGATTGTTAAGGCCCACCAACAGAAGAGAAGATGATAAGCAATCCGATAAGACTCAATCCGAAATCTGGATCGCCGGAAAGATTGATTAAGCATTCATCCTTGATCTGCACCATTAATGGTACCTGATCCAATCAAGTGTACGGTCAATCGTTCAGGAGATTGTACCATTAATGTGCACCATTACACTAATCCTCCCTCTAGCTAAACCTAAAATCAGCCAAATCGGCCATATGGCTTACCCTATACCTAATCTTACCATCCCTAATTTACATGACTTTAGGCTTCGGCTATATCTGGTGCCCAAATTATACCCTGGAGCCAATGTAGCTGCAATTAACATTGCGGTCTACAGTATGGGGGCGCCCAAATTACCGGGCATCGCACAGAGCACAAATCACCTGCCTTGCACAAAACAGACTGTGGCTTGGTTCACATTACAATGCAAAACAGACATTTTTACCCATTTTGCTGGATTGCAAAATCTGACAGCTAACAGATCCTATGATATTAATAGAGTCCTTTCATAGTTGTTAGTCTGCAGTAACTGCAACTAAAAAATTTGACCCGCGGCCGCATGTTTTTTTTTTCTGGACAGCGGATGCATTTCCCACAGAAGACTATGGTGGCATCTGCTCCGTACTCCAACCAGACCACACACACCTTCAGAGCAGATGCTGCTGCACAGTCTGCTCCACTCAGCCCTTGGCGATCAAACTCAATGTGTACAGAGCTTAAAGGGGAACTTCAGCCTAAACAAACATACTGTCATTCAGTTACATTAGTAATGTTAATTAGAATAGATAGGTAATAAAATCTCTTACCCACCCTGTTTTAAAAGAACAGGCAAATGTTTGTGATTCATGAGGGTGAAAGGAGGTGACAGGGAGCATGAGACACAGTTCCAACTGTCCTGTGTCCTGATTACCCCTCCCAGCTGCACACACTAGGCTTCAAATGTCAAATTCAAAATGTAAAAAAAATCAGCAGAACGAGAACAACATCAGAAATCCCATCATGCTTTGCACAGCATAAGGGGAAAACTGCCCGGGCAGCTGCCAGTGCAGCTAAAAATGAGGCTTGTATAAGAGAAACAATGTTCTGATGCTGTGAAACTGTTAAAGAAACACCAAGCCTTTTCAGTGCTGCTGAGTCGATTTTTAGTCCGAAGGTTCACTTTAATGGATTAAGTTCTGCATATTTTACATGAAAAGTAAGCATAATGGTACATATAATAATGTGGTAATGTAGTACATTATTTAGGATACCCACTTTTAAGTTATCTTAGTTTCAGCATCAGGCACACGTCTTATATCTTTACATTGCTGTATATTGGTATGTAGCCCCACCATCCCACTGAGGTTTAGCCTAGGATATGATGTCATATAGCCTTCTCTCCCAGAGAACTCTGGGAGATTAGGTGTTATTTCAGCTCACTTTACAACAAACATTGTACAGTGATGTACCTTGCCAGCAGTTAAAGGACAACTGCAACAAGAAGGATGCCATATTTATTTCCTTTTAAGCAATACCAGTTGCCTGGATGTCCTGCTGATTCTCTGCCTCTAATACTTTTAGCCATAGTCCCTGAACAAGCATGCAACAGATCAGGAGTTTCTAACATTGTCAGATTAGCTGCATGCGATTCAGACACTACTGCAGCCAAATAGACCAGCAGGGACAACATTGTATTCATGCACTGTATATTGGTCGGTTAATTGTAAATTGTGTAAATAGTTGTATATAGACTACATTGCACTAGATAAGGCTTTAAAGGCTCATACACACGTCCAACATGCACACAACCACACGACCAACAAAACAAAACACACAACCTGTATTTCCACACTCCTAGACAGCTAAACAACCAACTTAATTAACATACTGCGCACACAAGAGGAATGACGGACTACACATTCAAAACAAGCACAAGTCTTTCAAACAACTTGTACATACACACCAACCGCATGATATCAGACCAACATAGATCCGACAGATTTGTCGGACAAACCGCCTGTTGTCAGTTGCTCGTCAAGTTGTTTTCACGCATACACATGCCTGATTATCGTCCCAACAGACTAAAGTCAGATGATAATCAGGCTGCAGGTTGGTCTGTGTGCACTTAGCCAGGGGCGTAGCAATAGGGGTTGCAGAGGTTGCGACCGCATCGGGGACCTTGGGCCAGAGGGGCCCTTAATAGCCCTCCCTCAACTACAGTATTAGCTCTCTATTGGTCTTGTGCTCATAATAATAACTTCTATAGAAACTTTGAATAGTGGCAATCATTAACAATCTGTTCCCCATCCCCTTCTTGCACCTCTGACACTGTAGTTGCCATTGGCAGGTTTTGGTGCGCCGTATCAATTGTTATGTAAAGAATGTTTGGGGGGCCCCATTGTAAAACTTGCATCAGGGCCCACAGCTCCTTAGCAACACAACTGTACTTAGCTTAAAGTGACTCTGTAACAAAAATTACAACGTTTTTTCTACCATTCTACAAGTTCCTAAACCTATTCTAATCTGTTCTGGCTCACTGCAGCACTTTGTACTATCCGGTCTCTGTAATAAATCAATGTATCTTTCCCCTGTCAGACTTGTCGGCCTGTGTCTGGAAGGCTGCCAACTCTTCCGTGCTGGTCTGTTCCTCTATGCACACTCCAGTGTGTGTTTTATTTACATAAGCCAGCAGCTTCTCTGCTATCTTATCAGTGATAGAAGAGAGCTGGATAAAAAATCCTCCTCTGTTAGGCTGTGAAAGTAGCTGGCTGACACATACTGAGGAATTACAAACACAGGCAGAGCTGTCTGCAGGAAGCCTGTAATGTTCAGTGCATGAGAGAAGAAGGGGACAGAAGGTAAACACACAAATGATCTTTTGAGATTCAAAAGGAAAGCTGTATACAGCCTGCTTGTGTATGGATGTATTTTCTATGTGTGGACATATTGTACATCAATCTACTTCCTGTTTTGGTGGCCATTTTGTTTGTTTATAAACAAACTATTTAAAACTGTTTTTGACTACTTTTAATGCGGCGGGGAGCGGCGAAATTGTGACAGAGGGGAATAGGAGATGTCCCCTAACACACTGGTATGTTTACTTTTGTGCGATTTTAACAATACAGATTCTCTTTAAGTGTTAGCGTTCCTGTTACACTGGCAAGGAAATAGTTTCACTTAATGGAACGCAACCGAATGTATATGAACATATCCTATGTTAAGCAATGTTAAGCATCTGTTTGCATCAGTCCATTCGTATTGGATCTATTCAGTTCCTTATGACAATCAGAATGTAAGGACTGGTGCCTTACAATTTTTCTGGATCAACCGAACGTGACGGATGGCAATGGAATCAACGGTAGCCTATAAAAATGCAGTGTCTGTTCTCATTATGCTGCTCAGCAGATGCATTTCACAAAATACTCACCTCCTGCCATCCATTTGGGTCCCTGCATGCTGGAAACGCCAGTCTACTGATCCCAGAGCCCCTGCAAAATATTACAGGCTCCCATTGGTTGCAGTAGACCAATGGGAATCATCCATCCTCAGGAGGATTGTCACTGATTCACTGAGTAGTGGACCATTAAAAACTCTTCCTAGGGAGGGACCATTCCCATTGGTCTATTGCAACCAATGGGAGCCTGTGATGCTTCTGATCATGGACCAGTGTACCAGCATTTCAGTGTGCAGGGGCCTGAATGGATGGCGGAGGCTTAGGACCTAAACGAACGGCAACAGCAGCAGCAGGATAGGGAATGGAACGTATTGGAAAAACCACATGAAAAACTGGTGCACAATATCAGAAACCTTTTTCATCCAGTATAGTGCGAATCCAGCCTTAGGGATACTTCAGACAGACAACAGCAGTTGATTGTCCTTGATTGCACAATCACTGCAGTCTATTGCATTATCCAAGATGCTGCATGTAGCTTCTAGCATTGGTGGCGTTTGTGGCTCCTTATCCCCCAAGAAAATCAAAATGCGACATGAACTGACAGGAAATGATGCCAAATGCATCTCTGCTTGGTAGCAGAAAGGCGTTTGAGCACTCCGAAATGAGCCGCTGGCAGCCGTTCGTGTGGACCAGTTCTTAGTGAAAGAGGAGAACTCTGTTGAATTGACTGTTTTGTACACTTAACTAAGAGGACAAAACGCACCTGTCATTGCATTTCCCAATTACACCCTCAATATAATTCTATGGATATAACTGAATTTATTTTGTGGTTTACTATAAGATCTGGCAGCCTAATGCCAATGCCCCCCCCCCCCCCCATGGATCCAGAGCTAGCAGACACAGCATTAAACTGTCCATGTCAGTGTCTTACTATCTACATTTTTTCAGAGGTGAATAAGCCATGAGTTATTACCCTGGATGTAGTGGACCACTTCCTACCTGGAAAGGAACATAGGCTGAGCAGTCACAAGACTATTCTGTCTCCCAAACATTTGTCCACAAAAAACTACTGACTCTGAGCCAAAGATGAGCCGGGGAAAAGGCAGTGGAGGAAGAGGCATAACCATGGTGGGAGCAGCCTTAGCAGATGCAATGGGACCAAGCCAAGAGACATGGTGGTCTCTAACTGCTTATCCTCCCTCTGAAACTGGGTTGTGGTAGCTGCCCTATTTGGGACTGTCATAGTGTCTATACTTGCTATATGACCCATTGCAAAAAAGGGGAGGAGAAAGAGATGTGAACATGGGGTTGGGGCAGTTATGCAGTTACGCCCCTGGGTGGAGAGTGGGGAGGGGCAGTTGACCAGGTTTTGACTTTTGTTTTGAAGCCAAGTTTGTCTCCTCCTGAGATTTTCATGCAGGTGATGAATATGGATCTTGCACTATACGGGCTAATAGAGAACAGGTGTAACACTCTACATATGATAAACGTCAATAAAAGCCAATTATCCGCTTTACATACCAGTTCTATCCAATGCTGACTTTTCTTCATTAAATGGAATTATTTTCAGGAAAAACCACACAGGACTATTTATTCATTGACGAGAGTAAATTCAAAATTTCTGCTTCGGAATAAACTTTCTTTGTCATTACTCGTCTTTGTTCCAGCGTTGTATTTATCTCCATTTTATAATGAAATAGCAATGGGCTTTATCTCGCAAAAATCACCATTTCCCATGAAGAAAATGTCTTTTGTTGTGCGTTGTTCCATTAATTAAATCAAAGTACTGCATGTTTCATTATGATGTGAAAAAAGGGTTATTTTATACAACCTGGAATGAGAGATGGATGGATAGTGAAGGCCATCAGTGTATAAGCATTGGCTGATGCGATGTTTTGTTTTTTCATGAACACAAAACACACGAGCTATTGTAACTCTAGACAAGGGAGTTGGGACTCTTCTCATCTGTTCTGTTGTTTCATTTTTTTCTTCTTCAAACGGCTAATGCGGATATCTTAAAATACTTCTTGTTTTCATCCTGCCTATAAGCGTAGCGATGTATATGTACTCAGCTGAGAGAGTCATTATGTCTCATTTACAGCCATTAAGTTGAATGATGCTTAATGAGTTATAATGGCAGCAGGTAAGTGATTGAGTCTTTATATGCCATGGACTGAGCAGTGCATACACAGCACTGGGGAGTAAGATAATTAGATAAGAGGTCAGGTGTGTCATGGAAGAGTTGTACTCCGTGGGTTCTTGTCATAATGATGCATATAGGTTGCTCGGGGTGCTTTGCCTTTACATTGCCAGAGGCTGAGCAGAATCACATTAAATGCATTTCAGTCAGAGCTGCAGCCTAATAAGGAAAATATGCTTCAGGACTCGTGACTAGGCCTACAGGGTAACTTGCCCCACACACTTTCCTGATCACATGCAAACCTGATTTATTAAAATGTACATGAAGTGACATGTGACATGATGAGATAAACATATACATATAATACTAGCCCTAGCAAGAAATTCTCTCTTTCTGTTTTCTAGTACAGTAAGAGTTAATCAAAGTTGTTATCTATGCAAAGAAGCTTGTTGATGGCTTGTCAAATTCAGTCAGGTTTCCTAAAAAGTAAATAGAGGACAGCTGAGAAGAAACAGTGAGATAAGGTTTCTAATGAGTACAAGAAAGTTCAAATATTGGTCACTACTTTAATCTTAACAAGGCAGAGTGTAGATGCTAAACAGCAAGCCTAGGGGGTTGTAGCAGCCTACTCTGCATTTCTTTACTTTACTGCTCATCGCAATGCAAAGCTATGAAGACTCACTCTCATGCACTAAATCTCCCAATTAATGTCCCTTTCCAACCAATCTTCGATTGACAGAATGAATAAAGATGCATTGAGAGGTTCTCCTTTTGTGATATTTAGTACATTCAATGCCCAATAATGTAATGTTTCCCCCATGCTGTCCACTGTATATTTTCTTTGACAAATAGTATGTTTTTTTTATCTTGTCTGTTACAAGCAATATGTGCATTAAACACTCTGGTACATATAGGAAGTTGTGTATATATCTGTTTAACCCCCCTGAATGTAACCTGTCTAGACTCACCTGTGTATAAACCTGTCTTACCCACCTGTGTATCCACCCGCCCCTTTGTATACACCTGTATATCCCACCTGCTTATGCACCTGTCTAAGCCACCTGTGTTTATACTTGTATAAAACCACCCACCTGTGTATACAGCTGTCTAACCAACAAAAGTATACACACGCCTGTACTCCCCTTTCTATAGACCTGTCTATCCCACCTGACTATGCACCTGTCCAACCCACCTGTTTAACCCACCTATATACAGGGAGTGCAGAATTATTAGGCAAGTTGTATTTTTGAGGAATATTTTATTATTGAACAACAACCATGTTCTCAATGAACCCAAAAAACTCATTACCATCAAAGCTGAATATTTTTGAAAGTAGTTTTTAGTTTGTTTTTAGTTTTAGCTATTTTAGGGGGATAGCTGTGTGTGCAGGTGACTATTACTGTGCATAATTATTAGGCAACTTAACACAAAACAAATATATACCCATTTCAATGATTTATTTTTACCAGTGAAACCAATATAACATCTCAACATTCACAAATATACATTTCTGACATTCAAAAACAAAACAAAAACAAATCAGTGACCAATATAGCCACCTTTCTTTGCAAGGACACTCATGCAAGGACACTCAAAAGCCTGCCATCCATGGATTCTGTCAGTGTTTTGATCTGTTCACCATCAACATTGCATGCAGCATCAACCACTGCCTCCCAGAAACTGTTCAGAGAGGTGTACTGTTTTCCCTCCTTGTAAATCTCACATTTTATGATGGACCACAGGTTCTCAATGGGGTTCAGATCAGGTGAACAAGGAGGCCATGTCATTAGTTTTTCTTCTTTTATACCCTTTCTTGCCAGCCACGCTGTGGAGTACTTGGACGCGTGTGATGGAGCATTGTCCTGCATGAAAATCATGTTTTTCTTGAAGGATGCAGACTTCTTCCTGTACCACTGCTTGAAGAAGGTGTCTTCCAGAAACTGGCAGTAGGACTGGGAGTTGAGCTTGACTCCATCCTCAACCCGAAAACGCCCCACAAGCTCATCTTTGATGACACCAGCCCAAACCAGTACTCCATCTCCACCTTGCTGGCGTCTGAGTCGGACTGGAGCTCTCTGCCCTTTACCAATCCAGCCACGGGCCCATCCATCTGGCCCATCAAGACTCACTCTTATTTCATCAGTCCATAAAACCTTAGAAAAATCAGTCTTGAGATATTTCTTGGCCCAGTTTTGACGTTTCAGCTTGTGTGTCTTGTTCAGTGGTGGTCGTCTTTCAGCCTTTCTTACCTTGGCCATGTCTCTGAGTATTGCACACCTTGTGCTTTTGGACACTCCAGTGATGTTGCAGCTCTGAAATATGGCCAAACTGGTGGCAAGTGGCATCTTGGCAGCTGCACGCTTGACTTTTTTCAGTTCATGGGCAGTTATTTTGCGCCTTGGTTTTTCCACACGCTTCTTGCGACCCTGTTGACTATTTTGAATGAAACGCTTGATTGTTCGATGATCACGCTTCAGAAGCTTTGCAATTTTAAGAGTGCTGCATCCCTTTGCAAGATATCTCACTATTTTTGACTTTTCTGAGCCTGTCAAGTCCTTCTTTTGACCCATTTTGCCAAAGGAAAGGAAGTTGCCTAATAATTATGCACACCTGATATAGGGTGTTGATGTCATTAGACCACACCCCTTCTCATTACAGAGATGCACATCACCTAATTTGCTTAATTGGTAGTAGGCTTTCGAGCCTATACAGCTTGGAGTAAGACAACATGCATAAAGAGGCTGATGTGGCCAAAATACTCATTTGCCTAATAATTCTGCACTCCCTATATACACCTGTATAAACCCATCCATCTGTGTATACAGCTGTCTAACCCACCGGTCTATAGACCTGCCTGTACTCTCCTTTGTATACACCTGTCTAAACAGACCAGCAAATTTAAAGTGTATCAAGTTTTTGATAAAGTTTTTGATACACTTTAAATTTGCTGGGCTGTGAGCAGTTCTGATTTGCCTGTGCTGGCGACTGTGGCGAGCATAGAGCAAATCACATTGTGCACAGCAAGGGATGTTTTAATGAGTGCTGAAACAGCAGAGTAAAGCATGAGAGAAAATTTGCTTGGCGCATTGGAAGCTGGGCTTAGATGATGGGCGGCTTTTCAGAAGACAGGTTACCTGTTACATGTGGAGCTGAACGGGGCATTATGTAAATGAGTAGGAGGGGGCTGGCACTCCCACTTTGACTGAATTTGGCTCCCTGTAAGACTTCACAGGTCACACAGAACAAAGACATTCCCTTTCTAGATTTATAATTGTTGCTATAATGTGGCAAAAGTTTCCAACCCTCACCGGTTAGAACTGCGAAAATGGCGACTGAACAAGAACTGAACTATTGCAGTCACTTAGAGCTTGTTTAATAAATTTAGGATGACGGTAGTATCCCAAAATCCAGCTAACTTTCAGCTGTCCTTGCTATGCTCTGATTATAAACTTTTGCCATAGCAGACTATGCTCTGATATTAACCACTTGAGGACCGCAGTGTTAAATCCCCCTAGACCAGGCTTTTTTTATTGTTAATTGGCCACTGCAGCTTTAAGGCCAAGCTGCAGGGCCGCACAACACAGCACACAAGTGATCCCCCCCCCCCCTGTTCTCCCCACCAACAGAGCTCACTGTGGGTGGGGTCTGACCCAAGTTTATTTTATTTTTTTATAAATATTTATTTTATTTATTTTTAATACATTTTGCTTTCTTTTTACTTGGGCTCCCCTGCTCCCTCCCTCCCTTCCCCCGCCAGCTAATCAGGGTGATCTGCTGTCATAGGCTTCAGCCTATGACAGCCGATCACTCCCCGGTCTCAGGAGGGGACAGCCGTGTCACACGGCTGTCCCCAGTACAGCGCTTCTTCCAATCGCAGCGCTGTGCATGTAAATAGACGGCGATGACGCCGTCTAACAGTCTCCCGAGCGGCGATTGCTGCTCGGAGACTGAAGAGGGGGCGGAGCTCCGCCCCCAAGCAGGAGATGCACGCGCAGCCTGCGTGCGATCTCTTGCAAAATACAGCCCCAGGACTTGACGCCAATTGGCGTTAGGCGGTCCTGGGGCCGCCGCCGCAACCTCTCTAATTGGCGTGGGGCGGTCTTTAAGTAGTTTTGCCATAGCAGACAGTTGGGCACTTTCACTAAATGACGGTAAAATTGCTAAACACACACATTGCACAGCAATTTTACTAGTATCTTCCACTGATGTTGCATGCGTGGTACAACTTGCATTATCTAGGTTAAACTTGTGCTTCGGATCCATCTGAAAATGGCGCCTGCGAATAATGGCGCACGGTGTTGCCGCTAATCCGTTTGCCGCTTATCGCTATTTAACGCCTTATTGTTATTTAACGTTAAAGCCTTATTGTTATTTAGCGTTAACACACAGAACCCTATCCCTAAAGCCTAAACCCCCCCTGGTGGTGCCTAACCCTATCCACCTCCCTGGTGGTGCCTAACCCTAACACCCCCCTGGTGGTGCCTAACCCTAACACCTCCCTGGTGGTGCCTAACCCTAAGACCACCCTGGTTGTGCCTAATCCTAACCACCCCCCTGGTGGTGCCTAACACTAACCACCTCCCTGGTGGTGCCTAACCCTAAGACCCCCCTGGTGGTGCCTAACCCTAAGTCCCCCCTGATGGTGCCTGACCCTAACCTTGACAGTGTTACATTAAATCCATTCACCGTTTTGCAGTTAAATGACGTCTGCAGTTTGGCTTATGTAGGGCGCTATTGATAAATAACGTTACTGTGGGCAATAACGTCTGCTGTTTGGCAAATGAACGACACTATTGATAAATAACGTTAGTGTGTGCCACTATTGATAAATAACGTTAGTGTGTGCCGTTTTTCTTTTTTTTTTCCTGTGCGCAATTATTATGCAGTACTAACGATAAATAGCGATAAGCGTATATATTTTTAATGCAGCGCCATTTTTATGCATAGGCGCTGTGCACCATTATTCACTGATCCGTGTGCTTCTAGTGTAACGCGTGTTTTGCAAGTAATGCATGTTATACTGGTGAACATTGCCTCTGTAAGGCGTGTTGCGCTTCTTGGGAAATGCATGCTATGAAAGTTGCATAAATATAGGTAAAATTGCTGTGTGCTGCATGTGCACTGCAATTTTTTCCTGTCATTTAGTGAATATGTTCCAATTTGGGACGAAACCAGGCTAATTCTCAGAGGCTACTTTGACTAGACTACTTTGCAGCTCATAAAGCCTTGAATAAACCAGCTGGTACTTACGTATTATCCCATTAACCAAGTGTAACTGCTTTAATATCTGTAGAAAAAAAATAACGGGATTGGCTAACATCTGAATTGATGGCGGTTAGTATTAGGCAGAGTAGAGGTTAGTGTTAGGCAGAAGAGAGGAGAGGTTGGTGTTAGGCAGAGGAGAGGAGAGGTTAGTGATAGGCAGAGGAGAGTTTGGTGTTAGGCAGAGGAGAGGTAAGTATTAGGCATCGCAGAGGGGAGGTGAATGTTATGCAGAGGAGATGTTCGTTTTACACATCGGGAAGGGACTGTTGGTTTTGGGCATCACGGAGGAAAGGTTAGTGTTATGCAGCAGAGAGGGGAGGTTAGTGTTATGTAGAAGAGAGGGAAGGTTAGTGTTAGGCAGAAGAGAGGTTAGTTTTAGGATTGGGAAGGGGAAGTTAACCAGCAATGAAGAATTAAAGTATAGATTTTACATTTAGTGGTATAACTACATTTCTTGGGTTCACCCCAGCAACATTTTGATATAGCACCCCCTTTCGATCATTGCACTTGTCCCCCCCACCATGATGACCACCTGACCACCATGATTATACAGCAAGAGCAGCCATATCACCACTGCCCTCTTCCCCTTATATTCACACATTTGTGCTGCTGGCTTAGGTCACCTCATTCCTCAAAACCCGTCTTACCATCCTGGATTTGGGATGTCCCCACCTGTCCATCCACCAACTCTTCCGGAGCCGCACTGACATCACCCCCTCTAGACCATAGAGATCTGGATGGGCGGGCTGGAGGGGCAATGCTAGAGAGTAAAAACGTCAAACGATTCAACGTTTAAAGCCAAAATAAGGATATGGGTATCCAAGAAAGTCTTATTTAGCTATATTAATACTTTTATTTAAAGTATTACATGTACTCTAAGAGCCATGTTAAAGAAAGGAATCCCTGTGTTGTGGAAGAAAGCATCCCCAACATTTCTTTTGGGCTTTTATTCAAATAAGATAATATTTCATATTTTGTTTAAAATATCTTTTCAGCACTCTGCAATTGAAAATGTATTAGGAGTAGGTGAAAATTACTGTCAAAATTATTCTTAGTATTTTCTTGCTTGCTGGTGGCTTATAAGGATTTTTTTAATAATGTCTAAAAATTTCACTTGGGAGAAAATGACCCATATGCAGTTATTTTTTCCTCCTGAGTTTTCTCCTAGGTGATATTTTTAAACTAGCCTATAAAATGCTTTTTAAACCACCAGTAAGCAAGAATATACTCAAAATAATCTTGATAGCACTTTTTCACCTACTTTGTGTTACTTTTGTAATTGCAAATTGCTAAAAAGGTATTTTAAATAGAAGACAGAAAAATTTTCTCCTAGGAGAAAACTCAGGAGAAAAAGTGAATTGCACATGGGCCCAGGTAACTTAATAAAATTACATCCGAGATGAAAGATAGCAAAAAAATATATACATACCCAGGGCTTCCTCCAGCCCCCTTCAGCTTCATCGGTCCCTTGCTATCCTCCTCCGCGATCATCCACAATTAGCCCCGGAGAATCCTCCAATCGGGGACAGTCAGAAAAGGTGCGGTCCGGCTGCACACGCTCCCCGTCCCGCTCCCGTCACCAGGAGTGTGGTGGGGGCGTACACAGCTGGGCCGTGCATGCGCAGAAAGCTCCAGACCGGAGGACTTTCTGGGGCCAATTACGTACAATCTAGGAGGCGGAGTAATCACGTAAAAATCAAGGGAAATGGGGGGTTGGGAGGCATGTGTAATAAGTTCACTATAGACATCAGAATATATAAAAATACAAAACCTTTATTAATTATTATCAAATGGGTAAACCATAAAAAGACCCACACATACACCGCCCGCCTGAAAGCTACCCCCAGGTATGAATATATTATTTTCATTTTCTTATTTCAGGTTTACTTTAAGGACCTAGATGTTCAGCCTCTTCTGCTAATATCTACCAGCCAACTGCAATCTAACCTTACTTACAACCCAATCTTACATCTACACCGGCAGAGTGTACTGTGTCCTCAGAGGGCTTTATTACAAGATACACAAAGTCAAACTGAAAAAAAAAATCCTTGGACACGGTTACACAGTTATTGCAAAATTTACTGAAGTTTCCTGGATATATTTACAAAATAAGATAGTTCACAAGTAGATTTATCCTTAATAACTGAAGAATATCTGACGTGCTTCTTAGCAAAAATTCAAACTTACATTGATCGCAATTTGCCATTGATTGCTGCTTGTGGGACAATGCATACAGGTCAGACAAATAAGACTTTGTTTTTTTCTTTTATAGTTAGACAGAATACAAAGGAACCAGCATAATGCTTTTCATAGTGCTCTCTAGCTTTCATCTTCAGAACAATAATCATGAATAAGGGCTGATGGGAAAAGCTGCGGAACCCGCGCGGAAGAACGCCATCCTTCAGTGGTGTCCTGGGAAACATTACCTCTAAATTCAATTCTAGTTTTGGTAAAGGGAGCAGATTAAAGTTCCACAGTTCCATTTTTGTAAAGACATACCTTGTATGCTTGTAAGTCAGGATTCTTCTTGCTAGGCTCCGGCTGACTGTAATTGGCTATTGGACTTTTAATGTCAATGGAAAAGGCATGCAAGAACCCTAATTAGGTTATGGAGAGAACCATCAGCTTTTTCACCGACAGCAAATCTAAAACACAAAAAGACTTATTCTTACAGAAAAAGGTGTCTGCAAGTCATCACTTCTGGCATGTGCCCAAAAACCCCACAGAATTTAAAGGATACCTGATCCAAGGCAAGGCTACCTAGGGTGAGCACAGTGTTTTGTTCCTGTTGGATACGCTTACTTTTGTGCGTTATCCGTTTCTCTCCTCCCCAAGCAGGGCCGGATTTCTGGAAAGGCCACAAAGGCCCGAGCCTTGGGCTGCTGCAGCCCAAGGGGGCACCTGTCATAAAAAAAGGATTGCTACATAAGACACATGAGGCTGAAAATGAGGAGGAACGCATGGAAAATGGAAACTGATGCTCAAGGGAGCTTTTCATGAAAGAGATGAGCTGCTAAACATGGATGATACACATGGAAGAGGGACTGCACATGGAATGGGAGGAGCTTCTGTACATGGATCTCACACATGGAATAGGGAATGTACATGGAATGGGAGGGGCTTCTGTACATGGATATCACACATGGAATAGGGAATGTACATGGAATGGGAGGGGCTTCTGTACATGGATATCACACATGGAAGAGGGACTGCACATGGAATGGGAGGGGCTTCTGTACATGGCTATCACACATGGAAGAGGGACTGCACATGGAATGGGAGGAGCTTCTGTACATAGATCTCACACATGGAATACGGAATGTACATGGAATGGGAGGAGCTTCTGTACATGGATATCACACATGGAATAGGGAATGTACATGGAATGGGAGGGGCTTCTGTACATGGATATCACACATGGAAGAGGGACTGCACATGGAATGGGAGGGGCTTCTGTACATGGATATCACACATGGAAGAGGGACTGCACATGGCATAGGAGAGGCTTCTGTACATGGATATCACACATGGAAGAGAGACTGCACATGGAATGGGAGGGGCTTCTGTACATGGATATCACACATGGAAGAGGGACTGCACATGGAATGGGAGGGGCTTCTGTACATGGATATCACACATGGAAGAGGGACTGCACATGGAATGTGAAGAGCGCTGCTGCTGCAAAAAAAGGGGATCAACAACATATTTGGCCTAGGGGTACAAAGAGTGTAAATTCGGCCTTGTCCCCAAGAGGCAGACTTGCCGCAAAGTTCCCTCCTATCACCCTTCCATTCCCTCCACTTCTCCGCCCTTTAGGGACTAGGAGGTGAATTGGCCTTCACCAGTATAAGCCATGAAAGTGTACAAGCCATGGAAGCACCATTAATATTGTCATGGTATCAGTTCACCTGCTGGCAGGTACCAATCAGCTTCAGGAAAAGGATAAGATGAGAGGAGATTGGTCAATATAACTGATTCTGTCTGATCTGAATTATACCACTCTATGGGCTTGATTCACAAAACGGTGCTAACTGTTAGCACAGCTGTTAGCATGGCTTTTCACGCATTTTAGCACGTTTTCGCGTGCAGAAATTCGCATTAATGAACATTTTGCATGCGATAACAGGTATCACGTGAAATTTCGCGCAAAGCACTTTTCGCGGCGTGCTAACAGTTAGCACCAAAGTTCTAGTTCACACTAGGTTAAATCTGAGGGTTTCTGAGCAGGAAGAGACAGGCTTCATACCTCACTAAGGACTTTTTGTCACACTCTGGCTTCAGAGAGAACAGAACCCTCTGGAGGATGCAGCTGTCAATACTCATTGAATGCTCTCAGCACTGAATTCTTCTTCTATAAAATCCAATGTGCCTTCAGGAGAAAAAAGTAATGTAAAGGCAAAGCACAACAGTTAATTACCATCTGACAGTTTCGTTAGCAGAGCAAATTTTTCTGTTAACAAAACCTTCTGCAGTTAAAATAACTATTTTTTAAAACTTGATCATGTGACCTCAAGCAGAGGAAATAAACCCTGGTTTACGTAGTAGTGATGTCACAGGACAGGAGTGCCCTCGCTTCTGCATCCCAGCGTAAGCACTGATTGGAGACGCAGGGAGAGCGAGCGCGCTCCTGTCCTGTGACATCACTCAGCACGGCCACAGGGGAGCAGAAGAGACACACTGCCCATGTGCGACACAATATGCCTGGGTTTGGAGCTGCCGAAGTCGCCCAGAACAACGGGACAGACCGGAGAAGAGCAGCAGGGGACGGAGGAGAAAGGGAGGCGTGGTGAGTATTTTATTATGCCCCCCAACCCAGTACAGCTTCAGTTTTTACCAGAGGCTTTCACGTCTGGTATCTTTTTACTTATTTGTACATTTTTAGAACGTGGGAGGAAACCAGAGTTCCCATGCAAGCACGGGGAGAACATACAGCCTCCATGCAGGTAGTGTCCTTGCCCAGATATGAATCTGGGACCCAGTGCTGCAGGGCCATACTATCCACTACATTGCTCAATGAATTAATGAGTCAGCAAATAGGGAAACTCCAGATCCAGAAGTAAAAAATATGAAGACGCTGAACCAGAACTTTGCAAGGGCCAATCAGAGCCAGGAGCTGATCTTGAATTAACTGGCAGCTTTATTAATTATTGTAGCTCTAAAGAAAAAAGTGGTAGGTTTGGCACATCCCAGGCAGGGAGTGAGGAACACAGACAACACCCTCACAGTCCAGCAGGCCTGCACTAGTTGTACTGAGGTCTACTGTCACAGGACGTGTGCTCCGCCAACATGGAGAAGAAACAGTTCAAACAAATTTGAAGAAAGACAAGAGCGTGCACCTTCCGTCCAGGAATTTAATCTCATGTGCAGACAGTATAACAATCATTAGTACGTTTCAGTACATTAGCGTGCAGAATCCAACATGTGAGGTGGACATAGATGTGAAGCTTACGTGTCTATCCGGATGGCTGGTCTGTGGGAAGGAGGTGGGTGGGAGGCACAGAGGTGGCGAGCGACGGCCGTTTCGCGTCTCCTGACGCTTGGTCACGCTACGTGCCACAGATAGAGGAGGAAGCGAACAACCGGAGCTTAAGACGGGAAGCAAGCCCCGCCCCTTCCGGCTACGTCACTTCCTCTTCGTGAGAGTCCGTTACCCTGGTAACGGGGACGCTACTGCCGGGGACCTAGCGGGGCGGAGCTAATAACTCCGTCTTCCACTGCGAAACCACCCTCCGCATCCAGCACTCGCATCAGCGGCGCTGGAGAAACTTGGTGCTGAGCGCTCTGTATGCGGCGGGTGCTCAGAAACGGCACACCTGCCGCCCATCCTGAACGCTCCCTAAACGCACCAGTCTCGTGGGGGGTCAAAAATTAGACCAAAACTATAATTAATATTACAGGCGGGGGTGGCCCGCTGCCCCTCCGTACATGAACGTCCCCGCAGTCAGGAATTAACGGAAAGGGGTGACTCAAACAGTGAGTACTATAACAGTGTAATTAAAAACACAAAGACGGGGATTACTCCATGGCCACAAAAAACATCAAAACTGACCTACAGACCATGGCTGGGTACTTCGGTCACGAGGGAACGAGGGAGGCATCAGGGGGGGGGGGGAGGGGAAGGGGGGGGATAGGAAGGGGGGGGGCTAAAGGAGAAAGGAAGGGGGAGAGGGAAAGGGGGGGAGGGGGGAGAGACATTGCAATAAACATTGTAGTGGACCAATTTAGTTGTATTTATATGGGTGGACTTGTAGGAAGCACCTAAGCTTCACATCAAATATCAAAACATAGACAATAAGGGCGCATGCGCGAACCACCCAAGATGGCCGCTTAGGAGATACGCTCCGCTCACCGCCGCTCTTCACAGCCGCCTCCTCCGCCCCAGGAACAACAGCAGCCGGCGGTTTTGCTGGGAACAGCCTCCGCAAACCCCCCTGACCAGAATGGCGACTAAAGGGGGCCCCAAGTCTTCGTCCCCACCGGGCACTATGGACAAATTCCTCCGTCCCTCCCCCAGCCAAGATGGCGCCGACCACGCAGCGCACCCAGACGCTCCTTCCTCTGACCAGGCAAGTGATAACCACGCTACACAGCCACTTACTGCAGCGCTATTAGAACTATCTTTGGACAAACATTACCACAGCTTACAAGACTCTCTGCAAAAAGTTATCATGGCTGCAGTGGGGGAAATACGTGCTGACATGGCAGGGCTGGGGGAGCGCACACAGGCCCTGGAAGAAAGGGTTGATGCAATTGTTATAAAACAGGCTGACTTAGCAGAAGATCAACAACTTATACAATCTGATATAAAATCAATGCGTTTAGCCCAAGAAGATATGGAAAACAGGGAAAGGAGACAAAACGTGCGCATTAAAGGGGTCTCTATGTCTCTTAAGAATGATCAGATCGTTTCCTATTTGAAAGAACTGTTCCACACTATTGTTCCAGATCTGCCAGATGAGATGTGGAGAATTGACAGAGCACACAGATCTCTAGGGGAAAGGAAACCAGGTACTAAGTCACCTAAAGACATTATCGCTAGGCTGCACTATTTTGAGGCAAAGGATGCTCTTTTTAAAGCGCTGCGGAACACATCAAACATTCCATATAAGGGAGACGATATTGCCATCTACAATGACTTGTCTCTAATAACTCTAACAAAACGCAGGATCCTTAGACCAGTTACGCAATTACTTAGGGATGCTGGCATTTTATATAAGTGGGGCTTCCCCTTTCGCCTAATTGTTAACAAACAAGGCCTTATCCTAACATTATCTGATGTAGATGATGCTCCCATGTTCTTAAAACAACTAGGCCTCAAACTTCCACCTACTTCCGCATCCCTTACTCGCCCTGCGATAACCTCCTCCCCACCGAGGAAAATTCGACACATCTCTGAATGGACTAAACAACCGCTGAGGAGCCTCACGTTCTCAGAAAGAACGGAAGACATGGATGATCACCCCGCTTGACTATATCCTCACAAAGCTATAGTTCTCCATAAAAATCTTGGAAATTTATTACAGCTTCCACACACCCATTTTTTCTATCTTTTTTTCTTTTTATCAGGACTGATAGCTGAATATATATTTTTCTGATCTCAAGCTGGCCTAGCAGAGAAATATTTTCAACCATATTCTGATATATAGCATAATTCCCCCCTTCTGGGATGTATTCAAAAGAGTGGCGGGATGGAGCCTATCTCAATATCCACCAACGGTTTATGACATGTTCATCTATATGTTCATTCTAATGTTCTTATTCTTGGGATTCGGTATGCACCTCAGGGAGATCCTCCTTCGAATTGTCTGGTTACTACGGCAGCCGGCCAATCTAGGACGATTTCCATCTAGGCAGCAGTTTTATGCTGCCCATATGATTAGCCATTGGTTTAAATATGGCTGGTCCTCGGACGACCGAAACGATATACTACAATATGTTACCTTTAATACAGTATATATTGTTATACCTTTAAACACGGTTATACCTTTTCTTTCTTTATTGTTTTTCTATTTTTGTTCTTCTTTTTTCTCTCTCTATATTACATATGAGCCTTACATGGTCTGTTCATCAAATATCTACACTATCTCATTTACAACTCAAAAATGGTTAAATTCTTGACACTAAATACTAAAGGTCTAAACACACCTCAGAAGAGATTTTCATTATTTCGAGATATGAAGAGGCTGGATATTGATTTAGCTTTTCTTCAGGAAACTCACTTCCGCAAAACTGATAACATACGTTTATATAACAGATTATATTCTGAGGTGTGTTTGGCCGCCGGCCCTACAAAAAAGGCAGGAGTAGCAATCATATATAAAAAGAGTTTCCCTTTACAAATCTCTAAAACTATTTCTGATCCTAAAGGTCACTACCTAATATTACAGGGATCACTAGCTGGTAAGGAAATCACATTGGCTAATGTTTATGTCCCCAACAACAATCAGTTATCTTTCCTTACTTTATTTCTTAAGAAACTATTCAAAAATACAAAGGGTAGTTTATTGTTAGGAGGGGATTTTAACCTGGCGTTCTCTGACCTTAAAGATCGATATGTCCCCCCCAGCACCATTACAACGGCTACTCACGAACGCAACTCCCGCAAGTTTAGAATCCTTATGAGACAATATAAACTGCTTGATTTATGGAGGATCTCTAACCCTACCTCTATTGAGTATACCTTCTTCTCTCCCCCACATGCATCTCACTCCCGCCTTGATTATTTCTTCTCAACATCTAGTCTTCTGTCATCACTGAAGGGAGCTGAAATACTTCCAATTGCATGGTCAGACCACCAAGCAGTCATCACAGAAATTGACTTACTCTCCCATACTCACAAACCGATTTTCTGGAGATTAAATGAAACTCTATTACAAGACAAAAAGATCCTATCTAGGCTTGCAGATGAATTGCAATCTTATTTCACAGTTAATACTGAATCAGGCCCCCCTTATGGGATGGTATGGGAGGCACACAAGGCCTTCATCAGGGGTCTGTTTATATCAGAGGCTACTAAACGTAAAAGAATGTCTTCCTCAAGACTTTCCAAGCTCTACTCAGATTTAGACTCGGCCCAAAAACTATATAAATCTAACCCAACCCAGATACATTACTCTGCAGTACAAACCCTCAAACAGGAAATACAAACCCTTCAATGCACACAACTGGAGAAAAGCTTGAGATGGACGAGACAACTTTTTTATGAAAGAGGCAATAAGCCACATACTATTCTGGCCCGTAAATTAAACCCAAAATCTTCCAACCATTCCATATACTCTATGAAAGATACCCACGGAACTGTCCACTACCACCCACGAAAGGTGGCACAAATTTTTACAGACTATTATAAGACTCTCTATAACTTACCAAAATATCCCAATCTCTCTACACATCTATCTAAAATAGATGCGTTCCTAGATCAATTAAATATGCCTTCTCTAACTGAAGTAAACATTAACTCACTTAATGCCCCTATAACAGATGAAGAAATCACAGAGGTTATAAAACATCTTCCTTCCACAAAGGCCCCTGGTCCAGATGGCCTACCGTACTCTTACTATAAAAAACTTCAATCCACTCTGATCCCTTACTTGACTAAACTAGCAAATGCACTTATGAAGGGGAATGTAGCACCTAACTCATTTCTGAACTCCCTGATTACTATGATCCCTAAAGAGGGCAAGGATCCACAACTTCCACAGAATTTCCGGCCTATATCTTTACTTAATTCGGATTTAAAAATTATCACAAAAGTAATGGCAAACCGCTTAAACCCAATCCTTACTTCTATGATTAATAACGATCAAGTAGGTTTCATTTTAGGCCGTCAGGCGGGAGACAACACTAGGAAAGCTATCGATTTGATAGAATTGATGAACAGATCTGGGAAGCCTTCTCTGCTACTAAGTTTGGATGCAGAGAAGGCTTTCGATAGGTTGTCATGGCCTTTTTTGCTTAGGGTCATGGAACGTCAGGGCTTTTGTGGAACCTTTTTGACTTTAATTCGCTACTTATACTCTTCTCCATCTACAACGGTTAAACTTCCCTTTGCTTCGGCATCTCCCTTCCCCATAACAAATGGCACACGACAGGGGTGTCCTCTATCCCCACTCTTGTTTGCTATAAGTATTGAACCCCTGGCGTGTGCCATCAGACAAAATCAGGATATAACTGGAGTCAAACAAAACACTCAGGAATATAAAATATCGCTTTTCGCAGATGATATCTTGTTAACGTTAACTAACCCTCTCACCTCTCTCCCAGTGCTACACTCAATTTTAAGAGAATTTGAAGCCATCTCAGGCTTCAAACTTAACCAAGACAAGTCTGAAGCACTTCCTATTAAGATGCCACCGACAATGCTCCTTAACTTAAAACAATCCTTTCCCTATAAATGGAAGACTCACTCTATTAAATATTTGGGGATTCAGTTAACAACTAATTACGCTACTCTATACAAAGCTAACTTCCCCTCATTAATACAATCTATCTTACAAGATTTACATAAATGGACAGCTTACAAAATCTCATGGATAGGTAGGATCTACTCCTTAAAAATGAATATACTCCCACGTTTACTATATTTATTCGAGACACTACCTATCCAAGTTCCCTCTCTACAGTTTAAAATCTTACAGCGAGCCTTCTTAAAATTTGTCTGGAACAATTCTAAACCACGGATCCACTCCTCTGTTTTATTAACCTCTAGAGAACTGGGGGGCTTGGGTCTACCTAATTTGAAACTATACTATCAGGCCACCCACCTACGCCAACTCCCTGAATGGTCGGATCTAAAGACATACACTAAGTGGGGCCTCATAGAGGCGTTCAGTATTTACCCAATCTCCCTAGCTTCTCTGATTTGGTCTCCATCTCCTCCCAAGCTACCCCATATTAAACTTCTCCCCACGATTAAATTTACTCTTCAAGTATGGCACTCAACAGTTCTGAAAGCTAATCTCAGATCCTCAATATCTCCATTATATCCTATACTAGGTAACCCTGCTTTTGCTCCAGGTATGACAGAAAGATTCATGGGCAGATGGTTCAGTCTTAATTATACCAATCTCCATAATTGGACGAATGTTCTCACCAGAAAACTCCTCCCCAAAACTGCACTAGAGGAAAAAATAACCTTCACGCCACAATTGTCTATGGAATACAATCAAATTAGTCATTTCCTTAGAACTCTCACTAAGGGAACAGATCTCCTTCCCATGTTTACTCCTTTTGAAAGATTGTGCCACAACAAAGGTCACCAAAAAGGGCTTATCTCGGCTATTTATGTGCTACTTCTAGACAATTCTGGTACCCTCAAACTTAAACATTCATATATGACCAAGTGGGAACAAGCTCTTGGACAATCCTTAGAATTGGAAGACTGGGTTTCAATATGGGAGAATGCGAAAAAAACATCAATATGCACACAAGTAAAGGAAAACATTTATAAGTTGATTTTTCGGTGGTATAGAACACCGGAAGTATTATCAAAAATATATCCGGATGTACCCAATCAATGCTGGAGGGGATGTAATCAGATAGGCTCTCTAGAGCATATATTCTGGTATTGTCCAATTCTTCAACCACTATGGGTAGAGATTCAATCATTAATAGCTAGGGTAACAAATACTAATATCCCTTTAGACCCCCTCTATATGATCCTAGGTAAACCGATACCAGGAATAAAGAAACATGTGATGAGACTGATTACACATATACTAACAGCTACTAGACTATCTATAGCATCCCATTGGCGTAAACCCCTCTCTCCTACAATTTCTGAAGTTACTGCAAAAATTAATTGGACTAAGGTGATGGAATATCTCACTTCTCTTCTGAGAGATACGGAAGAGAGATTTAAACAAATATGGGACCCATGGGAGACGTACTTTCTCAACTACTTCCCTCCCTGATATGTGTCTTCACCTTCTAACTTTCATTGAAATGACCTAAGGGATACCAGACGGGAAACAAATTCTTATTGGGATCCCACAGATTACCATGAATGGCCTAACTAACATACATCATAATGATCCATGATTTTTTCTTTCTACTCCTCCTTAGTGGGGCACAGCTCATGCTAGTAATGTTACGCTTTCCTTTCCAAATTGATGAACAACAGACCACAGGAACAAATACTCAGGTTTTAACTTAACTTCTATTGTAACAGCATGTTATTTCTTTTTCTTTTTCTTTTTTGCTTTTGTTTTTATTGTCTCATGGATAAATGGAAATGAAGGACAGTACAAACTCACACGATAACCCATTTTTCATATCTCCAATTTTATTGTATTATAGACAGAATATATGCCTTTTTGTTGAAATGGACATTTGCTGACAATTTCAAATGTTTGTATGGTACAATATTTGTTTAATAAAAACAGTGTTACAAAAAAAAAAAACATAGACAATAAGTTAAAGCCCCCCCCACATGCATAACGTTCCAAATTCTGAACAAGGTTATATTAACCCCTAAGCAAGCCCAGTAATGTCGAATAACAAGCCTCCCCCACCCCCTACACCCATCACTGATAGAACACAGGGACAATACATTAATAGCCATACTGGATTAACAAAAAATTATTATCCAGTGTATGGCATCTGGGGACCCAGTTAGGCTTTTGTATAGGCAAGTCTAAACAGTCGTCAACCACCAAACCCATTATTAGGGATCTAACATGCAGGACAATTCTATTTTATCGTTTAACCCTAAAGGCCCCATAGCTTCCATTCTCAAGATCAATCTCGTCTCCCTCCTCAACAGTAGCCTTTCTCTATCTCCCCCTCTCCGGGGTACATCCTGTTTTTCCAAGGCTGCAAACTTTAAATTAAATCTGTCGGCACTGTGGTCATTTCTCATATGTTCAATCAAACGTGTACAGCCTTTTCCTGATTTAATTGATCCTATATGTTCCCCAAATCTTGTCTTCATAGACCTAGTTGTCTGTCCGATATAATATCGACTACAGGGACAGATCATAACGTAGACAACAAACTTCGTTTGACAGGTAAAGAATTCCTTGATCTTGAACCGTTCCCTCCCCACCTGAATATTCTTTTGGGTCACTAATTTATCGCACCATTTACACCGGCCACATTTGTAGTTACCACAGGGCAGAGAAGAATTTAACCAGTCATTATTATTAGGTGAGACGAACTCACTGCTGGTCAGAATATTACCAAGCGTGCGGGCACGTCTAAAGGCTACCCTTGGAGCCTTTTCTGCAATCTGGTTCAGATCAGGATCTCTCCTGACCATAGACCAATTTGTAATTATGGCCTTCCTAATACGGTCGGCCATTGGTGAGAAATCGAAGGTGAATGTGGTTCTAACTGAACCTTCGGCAGTGTTTTTTTTGGGGGCCAACAGGGCACTCCTACTTTGCTTTGATGCCCTCATTCTCGCTTTGGTCAAGAGGTCCTGATCGTAACCTCTTCTCTTAAACCTAGCAGTGAGTTCGTCAGCCTGTATTTTGAAATCACATTCCCTAGCATCGTTACGTTTCAATCTGAGGTACTGTCCATAGGGGATAGCATCAATGACTGAACCCGGATGGAAGCTGCGTGCATGTAATACGGAGTTGGTGGCCGTACTTTTCCTATAGCCTTTAGTAAACAACCGGCCATCCTCCACCACCAGTTTCACATCTAGGAACGCCATTTCTGTCTCATTAATCTCATGGGTGAACTGCATGTTTACCTGATTGTTATTGAGATAACCCATAAAGTCCACAAATTCCCCTTCTGTCCCTGACCACACCACCAGGACGTCGTCCACGTACCTGGACCAACGTTTAATGTATTGTCCCTGTGTTCTATCAGTGATGGGTGTAGGGGGTGGGGGAGGCTTGTTATTCAACATTACTGGGCTTGCTTAGGGGTTAATATAACCTTGTTCAGAATTTGGAACGTTATGCATGTGGGGGGGCTTTAACTTATTGTCTATGTTTTGATATTTGATGTGAAGCTTAGGTGCTTCCTACAAGTCCACCCATATAAATACAACTAAATTGGTCCACTACAATGTTTATTGCAATGTCTCTCCCCCCTCCCCCCCTTTCCCTCTCCCCCTCCCCCTCCCCCTTCCTTTCTCCTTTAGCCCCCCCCTTCCTTCCCCCCTTCCCCTTCCCCCTCCCCTCCCCCCTCCCCCCCCCCTGATGCCTCCCTGGTTCCCTCGTGACCGAAGTACCCAGCCATGGTCTGTAGGTCAGTTTTGATGTTTTTTGTGGCCATGGAGTAATCCCCGTCTTTGTGTTTTTAATTACACTGTTATAGTACTCACTGTTTGAGTCACCCCTTTCCGTTAATTCCTGACTGCGGGGACGTTCATGTACGGAGGGGCAGCGGGCCACCCCCGCCTGTAATATTAATTATAGTTTTGGTCTAATTTTTGACCCCCCACGAGACTGGTGCGTTTAGGGAGCATTCAGGATGGGCGGCAGGTGTGCCGTTTCTGAGCACCCGCCGCATACAGAGCGCTCAGCACCAAGTTTCTCCAGCGCCGCTGATGCGAGTGCTGGATGCGGAGGGTGGTTTCGCAGTGGAAGACGGAGTTATTAGCTCCGCCCCGCTAGGTCCCCGGCAGTAGCGTCCCCGTTACCAGGGTAACGGACTCTCACGAGGAGGAAGTGACGTAGCCGGAAGGGGCGGGGCTTGCTTCCCGTCTTAAGCTCTGGTTGTTCGCTTCCTCCTCTATCTGTGGCACATAGCGTGACCAAGCGTCAGGAGATGCGAAACGGCCGTCGCTCGCCACCTCTGTGCCTCCCACCCACCTCCTTCCCACAGACCAGCCATCCGGATGGACACGTAAGCTTCACATCTATGTCCACCTCACATGTTGGATTCTGCACGCTAATGTACTGAAACGTACTAATGATTGTAATACTGTCTGCACATGAGATTAAATTCCTGGACGGAAGGTGCACGCTCTTGTCTTTCTTCAAATTAGCTTTATTAATTAACCAGCAGATGGTTACTTAAGTCTGCTTAGCCTCCTGAAAAGTTCTTGTCTATCCCAGGAAATTCAAGTTGATGTCAAACTGGATCTGAATAATCGACAAATCATTTGTTCAGCTCCATTCATGAGGTGCTTTTAAAGTTAATTGTGTGACATATCAGTAGTGGAAACAGTGTTGTGGACCCTCAGAAAGGAGACACAAAAGAGACACTTAGAGGCACTAAGCGGAGTGTTTGAATCATGTCTTGCCAAGTGCACTAATACATACATGTTCACATGAGGTCATCACTGCAATGCATGACTATAAAAGCCTGAAAAGAAGACTGGACCACCTCCTCTTGTTTCCGATCTCTTTAGGTCCTCTTCCTAGGTTGCTCTCTGCTGAGTATTAAAGGGTCTTGGCCAGAGGAAACAATACTTTACCCTAAATGTGAATCCCAGACTAAAAATAAGGAAAGGAAAGAGGAGCCCCTGGTGAGAAAATCGGAGTATAGGCTAAGTCATTTACCACCTACATGAATTCATTCAAATAATGCTTTACCAAAGTAAGGGTCGGTTCTCAAGGCCTTCTGGCGGCACGTTTAGCCAATGCTACATGCGTTTCTGCAACTGAGTAGAAAAGTGTTTGGCATCAGTTCCCATCCTTCTGTCATCATGTTATATTTTGAGCCCGTGGGGAGAATGGGACAGCCACGGGTTGCTACACGCAGCATCCAAAAATTTCAGTTGACCGCGATGTTCGTGCAATCGCCAGCAAACAATGGTAAGCGCCTTGAGATGGATGCTTCCATTCATCTCTGGGGCGTACTTACCTTGGGAGGGGGAAGCCTATGGGTCTGAATGAGGCTTTCCCCTCCTCTGCAGTAGTCCAGATCCAGCGTTGGGATGCCCAGACAGCTGCAGATGGCAATACTTTTAAATCCAGTGCAGACGCAGTACCATCTTTCCAATTGGGCTCCGTCGGAAATAGGCAGTAGAGCAAACCCGATCAGGCCTGACTATTTCTGCCGGAGCCCGAGGGGGAAGATGGTACTGTGCCTGCACTGGATAAAAAAAAGTGGTCTTAGGGCTAGGCACCACCAGGGGAGATTTAGGGTTAGGCACCACCATGGGGGTCTTATGGTTAGGCACCACCAGGGGAGATTTAGGGTTAGGCACCACTGGGGGGGGGTCTTAGGTTTAAGCATCACCAGGGGGGTCTAAGGGTTAGGGATAGGTAGAGGGGGGGGGGGGGTCCTGTGTGAGCGTAGGGTTAGGTATAGTTGTAGTAAAATGTTAGTAATATTTACTAATGTTTTACTACAGTTATTACAAACGTACTTATATTTTTTATGATTTGATTTTTTGAAATATGTGGATTAAGTTTTAATCTGTGCTAAATGCCTTTTTAAAGGTTTATCAATTTTATAATAAAAATTGTTACAAAATATCGTTTAGAAAGTTTATAGTAGTATAAAATGTAAAGATATGTTTTTAGATCCTGATCTGGTTAAATCATTAAAAAAAATATAGCAAACAGTACTTAAACATCGTTTATGTAAATCATAATAATTATAATCATCATTGTGAATATACAAACGTTATTGTCAGTTTCCATCTATAATTACAGAGAATAGCGTCTTACCAATACAAAATTTCATATACATTATTTAATGTTTTGAATTTGTAAAACATTATTGTAAACTAAATATTAAAATAGAATTGTTTTATAAACGATATTTCAGATTAACGTTTACACCTGGCGCCTTTTTTTCCTGACGCCCTTTTGCATGTACGCCTCATTAGGACCCAGAGGCTTCCCCGTCCTGAGGAGACTGCCCTCAAGGGGCACCTTTTTATTACAGATTCTATTTAACATTTGCTAATCAAGATTATAAAGAGATTTATTTTTTTTAAAAAGTGTCCACACAGGACCAGGCAACGTGCGCCCGGAGTTGGACTTTAATTGGGAAGCAGGAAGAAGTTTCTATTTTTGTAGTGTTGTGAAAAGAAAAGCAGCAACTGTCAGGTTATTATGGGCGGCCACACTCTTCCTCGGCTTCTGTTTCTAGAAATGAACAAGAGTGTCTTCTCATTGTCACATTGAAGTTTGTGCTAAATAGATTTCTTCAAAGCCGCTCGACGCTCTTTCTGCTCCCTCCAAAACATCACACAAATCCCTCTGAACTCCCTCTGGCAGAGTGTTAGCCGTCAACTTTTTTCAGTCCAGAAAGAAACATTTATTTAAGGAAAATCTTAAGAAGAACAATGAAGGCTCCGGACTAAAAGCTGACGAAAATTTTCAATGAAGTGACACCCAAACAGTCAGTTTTCAAGCACAACGGAACTTGATGAAAGTTATCAAAGGGAACGTGACACCAGTTATTGAGACGTAAAAAAAAAAAAATATGCTCAACTGTTTCTCAGGTATGAAGAGACTACGGGAATAGAAAGCAATGCCGTCTTCTAGAAAGTGGGCAAGGATTCTCTTTTCACAGAGTAATACAATAGCTGGGTAGGCTGACAATGGCTGATAATACCCTTACAGAAGATGTAACCTGGTTATTTGCGAATAAGTCATTATTTAAAATGTCACTGTGTAGTCCTAGCACATAAATACACACAGTAGTATATGAAAGTATGTGTGCATGTAGGTATAGAGAAGAGAAAAGAAATAAAAGATCATTTTGCAATCTGGTCTGTATTAAACTGGTATGTACACGTGCAGGGCCGTTGTAAGCCAGGTGGGGGCCCCGGGGCCAAAAGTAA
The DNA here is from genome assembly GCF_040937935.1 of Hyperolius riggenbachi. Classification (NCBI taxonomy): domain Eukaryota; kingdom Metazoa; phylum Chordata; class Amphibia; order Anura; family Hyperoliidae; genus Hyperolius; species Hyperolius riggenbachi. The sequence goes on from NC_090651.1 coordinate 85,127,960, forward strand.
CTTGGGGAACCTCTACCCACCCACAAGCAAAGCCATCCCCAGCTCCACCAGATCCCTCAAGTGGTTTCCCGCTGACCGCTCCCCATGGCCCCCGCATGTTCTGTAGCTGAGCTGCCTTGTTTATTTATTTATTGTATTTATAAAGCGCCAACATATTACACAGCTCGGTGCCTTGTAGTAACTCACCTGTCCCAGTAGCTGCTCTGTTCTGATCTCCATCTTCCTGTGTCTTCTTCATCCAGCGCATAAACAACATGAGCTGTAAACAACAAGCGCTGTAAACAACATGCACTAGGCATACAGATGAGGCAGGCAACGTGGCTGAAGATGCAATGTATCCCATTTTCTTATTTCTCTCTGCTTCAAAAGCAGTAGGGAATCAATAGCTGAGTGAGTTGTGCGGCCCCCTCCTACACTACGCCCTGAGGCTAGAGCCTCTCTTGCCTCTGCCTTAGCCCGGCCCTGGCCAGCAGAGATCCTATTCTATAGATGCATCCCCTATTGTTGCAACACTGTGTTCATGTGTTCAGAAGTTGGACAGCATCTTCACAGTTTAAAAGGCTAATCTGTTATTGTACATACCTTTTTTTGTTCTGTTACATTAATTATTTCTTTGATACATCAGTTATTATTACTATTTATAAAGTGCCAACATGTTACGCAGCACTGGACAATAAATATATATAATGATACAAGGATGACAGACATAACACAGTTATACAACTACGACCAAAGTCATACAAGACAAATTGTACAAAATACATGATCATGTGATATAGGCTGGTTAGGTAGGCCCAGTAATACAAGTACAGGATGTCATAGGACAGAAGCACACAATCCTTTAGATTACACTAGGGAAGGGAGGACCCTACCAGAGGCTTACAATCTAAAGGGGTGGGGGTGGACACACTAGCTAGTTATTATTTTTGTTATGTAGCATGAGGGAAGGATGTAAGCGATAGTCTTATCTAGGGCTCGACAATGATCAATAACAGTCCTGGATTCTGCTAGTAATTCATAATGCTTTTGCAAAGTGCTCTTTATTACACTTGGTTGGACCACAATAGTTTGCTCCAATTACTGCCTGATGAAGCAGGATTGAATCTGCGAAACACATTGCACTGTGGAGTATAGTTCATTTCTTCTTCAAAGCATCTCTGAAATGACACTGATTAGTCAGGTGGAAGGGGCTAGTGTAGGTAGAAACTACTGTTGGCTATCAGCATCAACAAGAGAGTAAGTGAGGGTATCTAAAGAATGGGACAATCCTGATCCTAATTTAATCCTGATTTAAAAATCATCCAGAGTTTATGTTCAACATAAGGTTATTCCACAGAAACAGAGCAGAAGCAGCAGGCCAGGTAAGCGGCTATGTGTATCATTAATGGTGTCCTGTGAGCCCCCCCATACACACACACACACACACACACACACACACACACACACACACACACACACACACACACACACAAATAAGCACAGGGACAGTAGTAAATGAAAGGCCTAGCTCACCCTTGCTCGTTTTTCATTGTCAGTTAAGTTGAATCATTGAAATTGAATTTTCATCTTAGATGTAGTTGTTACAGAGAAGTGTTGAAAAGTCAGTCATGTCACCCAGGGGCCTGTATAAAATACAATAGTGTGGGAGCTTCTTCCTCTGCGCAAAGCCATCACTTAACCACACCCACCTCTGCCCTCTGCTTCTGCCTGTGGAACACAAGGAGTACGTGAGAAAAGTCTTCTCAGAAGGGACCCCTTCCCAGCTCCTCCCTGACTATTTTCTGTGGGTGGCGATTGGATAGGAGGAGGGGTTTAGGCATAATACAGTCCGCTGTGAAGTCCAGCCAAGCAGGGTCTTTCATTAGGGCAGGAAGTCAACATTGCAAACCTAGAAAGCCAGGTAATAAAAAATAATAAAGTAAAAAAAAAAAAAAAAAAAGGTTTATGTGCAATTTGTGCATTGAAAATTATGATTGAAAATTATGATACATTCCAAATAATTTACATTAACTAGGGTTTGTAATAAATCTTTGTTGGTTGCTATGGGCAACAACACTACACCTTCGTTCGGCACCATATCACAGGACATGTGGTAACTCAACTCTTATGCAATAGCATAGGAGATAGAACTTCTTAGACGTCGTCAAAGTTTCAGGAGTTTATTCAGTAAACAGACATACAGATGCTTATCTCTACATGTTCGTTATACCTCAGCGAAGCAATTGGTCTGTAGTAAGTCCTCTTTGTGTTACAGGCTCTTGGTCCATTCCTTTTGAATGGCAACCAGGCTTTCTCTTATGTTACATCTATACTACGTTGCACTTAGGCCTGTATACAGCATACAGTTAGATAAGATGACAAGACATTACAAAAAGAGTAGAAAGTGAAAGTCATCAGCCAGAAGTCAGAAGAAGCACCCCCCCCCCCTCTCATTAGCTCTTCTTATACTAAAGTCTAAAGAGTTAAATGTGACATCATCTGAGCAGGGACGGATCACTAACTCATCGCCTGCTATTGGCTGATAAGACCCTGTGTTATCATGACAAGCACAGTCTTTATTGCGCATGGCCTGGAAAATTCCACGTTCCAGGGACCTGACTCTTAATCTAAAAGGAACATTGTTTACCTTTAGGAAATATGAAAACACTCTATGTTTACAAAACAAGACTGCCTCTCTGTCTGTACATCGTAGCCTTGTGCAGTCCGAATCACACTGTTCTTCAGTGCTTCTAGAAATGCTCCTTAAAGGTATACTCTGCAAATCAAGTATTTTAACTAAACTCAGTTAAAGTAACTGAGGCCTACGAATTCATATAAAACTTAAATTCTAACAGGGTTAAGAAATATGCATCCTGTTCTTCTTAAACTAGACTTCATTGGGTCCACCTGTGACCTTTGTGTTAATATTAACTAGATATTAGGCAAGTTTGTCAGTTCTTTCAGACCTGCCTGACTGTATGAGGGTCTGTATGGAGTGTCTTCCCTGATTGACTTAAGTCAGGAGTCTTTTAAATCCAGACTGAACAGACTAAAGAGTACCTAGAGAAGCTCCGAACAACTGCTCTTACAGTTGGACTTGCAGAGGGCACTGCTCCACTCTGTGCTGCTGAGAACTTCTGTACTTGCAGTTCACAAGATCGGTGTGAGAAGTGAGAAGGAAAAATCCGATCTTGTGAACTGCGAGTACAGACACTCCAGTATATTTACGGTACATATTTTTAAATGTACCTCTTTTGTCTCATTTCAGTTACTCTTTAAATGATGTGTCAAAGTATGAGGCAAGTTTATCGGCAACAGCACTGCCTATGCATGGGGTTTGCTGAAAATGCTGCAAACTGCTGCATGTGGGAGGATGGAGCTTGTATATGGTAGAAGAAAGCTGCACGCAAACTAGCTGAGCAGCTACACATGATAGAAGAACTTCATGTAAAGTGTGCAGAAAACTGAGAAAAAGCAAATGGGGATACCTTCCATACAAAAGGGAATCATCTCCTGCATGGGGGAGAAGACGTATAAGGCTAGGGACCCACTGGCGGGGCTTTGCAGTAAATCGCAAAGCACCAGCGATTCCTGAATCAATCAGAGAAGTGCCGTGCTTTCAAACTTGAGTGATTTGGCTCAGCAGCCATTAATGCACCAGGATCACTCCCTAAATGCTGTGTGCAGCAATTTGCAATTACTCTGTGCTCACAATGCAGCAAGTGGAACCACTCAGGTAGAGTTCCACAGTCATGGCGATTTGGCAAATTGGCAAAGGTCAAGCACTGCAAAGCGATACTAGTGGGTTCCAGGCCTAGATCACATTCTGCTTGGGGGGAGAGTCAGACATAGAATAAATCCAGTCCTTCTCCCCCTCCAATAGATAAATCAGTAACATCTCCTATCAAGAGTGAAGTAAATACGCCTCTGATTACTGTTTTGTTTCACAGGAGATGTGAAGTGTGACGAATATGTAGGTAGCCAGTTGCCTGGTTCTCGCGCTGATCATGCTCATTGTGGTTTTCTGAAACATACTCCTTTAAGAATCATGCAGCCCTTTGGGTTGGGGTGGAGCCAAAACATTCATTTTAAGTTATGATTCCAAAAACTTTGAATGCAAAGGATGATCACAGCAGGCAAGCACTTTTAAAGGGAAGGGAAGTTTCTGTGATTCTTGTGTGGGCCAAGAACACCTAAACGAGATGTATAGAGAAACCAGGAGCCCAATGGTGCAGTATCATTCAGAAAAGGTTTAAACTAAATGCAGTTAAATACTCAAAGGTGGGTGTCAGTTCCTGCACCCACCATATAGGCTTGTGGGAAATTGACCGTCCCGCTCGGTTCTCCAGGTTCTGCTGGATACTGGATGGTTGCTCTCCTATAGTTCTATAAACATTCCAGATAATTGCAAATCTATTACCTCCTAGGGAGGTCTGACTGATATAGAGATTCCTACACACTACTTCAGGAGCTTAAATACAAATCATGGGGCTCCCCAGCAAAACTTACCATATATACTCGAATACAAGTCGACCTTGTATATAAATCAACTCAAATATTCAGCCCTCTTAAACTGGAATTTTTTATTGACTCAAGTATAAGTCTACCAAGTAAAGGTAATGGCTGCACTTGGAGACCAGGAAGAATTAACAGCTGCACTTGTGGCTCAAGAGTATTGCAGCCATTAACCCCTCCTGCCCCTTAAAGAGAAACCGTGACCAAGAATTAAACTTCATCCCAATCAGTAGCTGATACCCCCTTTTCTATGAGAAATCTATTCCCTTTCACAAATGGATCATCAGGGGGCGCTGTATGATATGATATTATGATATTGTGGTGAATCCCCTCCCACAGGAGACTGGGAGGACCATTTTCCTGGCACTTTCCTGTCTGTGAACCTCATTGCATTGTGGGAAATAGCTGTTTACAGCTGTTTCCAACTGCCAAAAAAAGCAAACAGCAGGTACTTCCACTTACATCACCTGCCAGCAGTAAAAATGTCACCATGTGATAAACGTCAGAATGTAAATCAAGGAGAGGAAAGCTTTTACAATGGACAAACACTGACTAAATCAATACGTAATTATTGTAAAAATTAAGCAATTTTTTTATTACATCATTTTCACTGGAGTTCCTCTTTAAGTGCAGCCAATAACTTCTCCAGGCCCCCAAGTGCTGCAATTATTCAGTCCCCTTCCTGCAGCCCAGTATTTTCCCCCTGCCCCTTACCTTGTTAATTGTTGTGACCAGGACTTTCAGACCTGTGTTTTCTTGGCATTTCCTTTCCTCAAAGTGTCACTTACCACTGGGTACACTGCTGTAAATAGGAATGTCAATACTAGTACACACATTACTCAGTGTGCTCAGTGCTGCCTGTGACTCGTGTATAAGTCGACCACTATACTTTTGTGCGGTGAATCAGACCTACATTTCTAGACTTATACTCAAGTATAAGCAGTAAATGCATCCCCCAATATTCACACCATTTCCCTTGCCTACCCCTGTTAACCCTGATAGCCTGGGGGCCCACCTTGCAAGGATTATAAAACAAGTGTGGACATCATAATCTTCACACCAAAATCTGATCTAACGGATGGACCCCTTTATTGGAGGGCATAAAAAAGTAGTTGGGCCCCTCTTACAGCTCTGGCCCCGCCTGTAATCGCTTCTCCCCTGTAGTTACGCACTGCTCTACTCCCAGTGTTTTTAAGGTATTTTGTATTCACCTGAGGAAGTGGGACATGATCCGTGAAATGCGTTGTGTAAATTGTGTTTTTGAATTAATATTTTTCCAGTTGAACTGGTGTCTTTATCTTCTGGAGAAGTAAGCAATTACCTCTCTTTATATTTTACAATTCTGAATGCCAGTGGATATACCAACATTGGGCGTCTCGATTCTACCCAAATTAGGGATGGTCGGAATGCCAATTTCCGTTTCCGCGGTAAATCCGCATTCCGTCATGTACCGATTACCGTTTCCGCTTTCCGCTACCAATTTCCGCATTCCAAGGCAGAATTTCCGCCGGAAATCGCGGAAATTCCGCCCGACTTTAACATTGATTTTCTCAAAAACAATAAGGTCTTTTTGAATACTTTTTTTGCATCTTGTTCAGAAGATTCTGTTTAATAAACCCTGAAAATTTGGTGTTTCTAGGACTAACGGGGGCTTTGCTATTAACTGCTAAAGTTGGCGGATTTTTACTGTAATGTAAAATGCAGAAAATAGGCAGATGCAGATTTTCTGAATTTTACATTACAGTAAAAATCCGCCGACTTTAGCGGTTAATAGCAAAGCCCCCTTAAGTCCTAGAAACACCAATTTTTCAGGGTTTATTAAACCGAATCTTGTGAACAAGATGCAAAAAAAAGTTTTCAAAAAGACCTTATAGTTTTTGATAAAATCGATGGTAAAGTCGGGTGGAATTTCCGCGATTTCCGGCGGAAATGTCCGCGTTTTCCGGAGGAAATCCGCCTACGGCACTTGCATTACCGATTTCCGCATTCCGCGGAAATGCAATTTCCGATCGGAATTTCGGAAATTGCATTTCCGCGGAATCCGAATGAGCATCCCTAACCCAAATATTTAAAGGGAAGTCCCCAACAGCTCCTACCATATTCATCATCGCACCACAGGTTTCTTTAACAGATTTGTTGTTTAAAACTAAGAGTAAAATAAATGTTTACTTGGCATAACAAAATACTTGTTAAAGTTTCAAAGGAATACTTGTTAAAATTTCAAAGGAATACTTGTTAAAGTTTCAAAGGAAAAATGTATACATTTAAAAACCCGCCGACTTTAACCGTTAATAGCAAAGCCTGCTTAAAGTTTAGGAACACCAAATTCCCAGGGTATATTCAGGGGATCAGTGGGAATAAGAGGAATTTTTTTTTTTTTCAAAAAGACCTTATAGTTTTTGAGAAATTCGATTTTTAAGTTTCAAGGGGGAAAATGTCTTTCAAATGCGGAAAATGTCAGTTTTTTTGCACAGGTAACAATAGTGTATTATTTTCATAGATTCCCCCAAGTGGGAAGAGTTTTACTTACTTCGTTCTGAGTGTGGGAAATATAAAAAAAAAACGACGTGGCGTCCCCCCTCCCAGACCTCTTTAACCCCTTGTCCCCCATGCAGGCTGGGATAGCCAGAATGCGGAGCACCGGCCGCGTGGGGCTCCGTACCCTGACTATACCAGCCCGCAAGGTCCATGGATTGGGGGGTCTCGGAAGGGGAGGGGCAGCCAAGCTTTCCCCTCCCCCTCCGAGCCCTTGTCCAATCCAAGGACAAGGGACTCTTCTCCACCTCCGATGGGCGGTGGAGGTGGAGGCCATGATTTCCTGGGGGGGGGGGGGTTCATGGTGGCATCTGGGAGTCCCCTTTAAAAAGGGGTCCCTCAGATGCCCACCCCCCCTCCCAGGAGAAATGAGTATAGAGGTATTTGTACCCCTTACCCATTTCCTTTAAGAGTTAAAAGTAAATAAACACACAAACACTTAGAAAAAGTATTTTAATTGAACAAAAAACATAACCACGAAAAAAGTCCTTTAATATTCTTAATTAACCATTAATACTTACCTGTCCCTTTAAATAAATGATCCCTCGCAATATCCTCGGAAATTGGCTAATCAGTTACAATGTAACAAAGTTATTACAATGTAACAACTTTGTTACATTGTAACTACGCCGCACCTGACATCACTCGCCGCTCAGCCGCCACATACACTTACGTGTCCATGCAGGACGCTAAGTCCCCGCCGGCTCCTGCCGTCCACCCCGCCCACATCTGTCACCCACATGTGGGTGACATGTGGGTGAGGCGGGGAGGGCAGCGGGAGTCGGCGGGACTTAGCGTCCTGCACGGACCCGACAGAGCTCTGAGCTATATAGCTCAGAGCTCTCTAAGCATCTTTGTATTTGGGCTCCAAGGAGCCCCATTGGTCCTTAGCAGACCAATGGGGTTCCTTCAAATCACAAGGAACCCCATTGGTCTGCTAAGGACCAATGGGGTTCCTTGGAGCCCAAATACAAAGATGCTTAGAGAGCTCTGAGCTATATAGCTCAGAGCTCTGTCGGGTCCGTGCAGGACGCTAAGTTCCGCCGGCTACCGCTGCCCTCCCCGCCTCTCCCACATGTCACCCACATGTCACCCACATGTGGGTGACAGATGTGGGCGGGGTGGATGGCGGGAGCCGGCGGGGACTTAGCGTCCTGCACGGACGCGTAAGTGTATGCGGCGGCTGAGCGGCGAGTGACGTCGGGTGCGGCGTAGTTACAATGTAACAAAGTTGTTACATTGTAATAACTTTGTTACATTGTAACTGATTAGCCAATTTCTGAGGATATTGCGAGGGATCATTTATTTAAAGGGACAGGTAAGTATTAATGGTTAATTAAGAATATTAAAGGACTTTTTCGTGGTTATGTTTTTTTTCAATTAAAATACTTTTTCTAAGTGTTTGTGTGTTTATTTACTTTTAACTCTTAAAGGAAATGGGTAAGGGGTACAAGTACCTCTATACTCATTTCTCCTGGGAGGGGGGGTGGGCATCTGGGGGACCGCTTTTTAAAGGGGACTCCCAGATGCCACCATGAACCCCCCCCCCAGGAAATCGCGGCCTCCACCTCCACCGCCCATCGGAGGTGGAGAGGAGCCCCTTGTCCTTGGATTGGACAAGGGCTCGGAGGGGGAGGGGAAAGCTTGGCTGCCCCTCCCCTTCCGAGACCCCCCGATCCATGGACCATGCGGGCTGGTATAGTCAGGGTGCGGAGCCCCACGCGGCCGGTGCTCCACATTCTGGCTATCCCAGCCTGCATGGGGGACAAGGGGTTAAAGAGGTCTGGGAGGGGGGACCCCACGTCGTTTTTTTTTATATTTCCCACACTCAGAACGAAGTAAGTAAAACTCTTCCCACTTAGGGGAATCTATGAAAATAATACACTATTGTTACCTGTGCAAAAAAAAACTGACATTTTCATCATTTGAAAGACATTTTCCCCCTTGAAACTTAAAAATCGATTTTCTCAAAAACTATAAGGTCTTTTTGAAAAAAAAAATTTCCTCTTATTCCCACTGATCCCCTTAATATACCCTGGGAATTTGGTGTTCCTAAACTTTAAGCAGGCTTTGCTATTAACCGTTAAAGTCGGCAGGTTTTTAAATGTATACATTTTTCCTTTGAAACTTTAACATCGATTTTCTGAAAAACTATAAGGTCTTTTTAAAAAAAAAAAAAAATTTCCTCTTATTTCTTCTGATCTCCTTAATATACTCTCCAAATGTGAGGCTCTTAGCATTTAAGGGGGCTTTGCTATTAACCCTTAAAGTCGGCGGCTTTTTTATACGGGAGCGTTACGGTTTAATGCGAAATTACGGTATGAACGAAACGCGAAATTACGCGTTGAAAATTACGCTTACGGTATTTTCAATTACGATTTTAATGGCAATTACGCTACCGTAATTTCGCATCGTAATCGCAAATTTCGCATGCGTAATTATAGTAATGCGAAATTACGAAAATTTCGTCTCAACTCTACGTCTGAGTCATATCGGGCCAGAGCAGTGGCTAGTGAATGCTTTGATAAGGTGGTGATGTGTGATCGCACAGGCACATACAACAGATGATCATCAGTTTTGCTGGATCACTACATATCACAAAAGATTACATCAGTCAAGTACATTATGTCCTCCATGTGACAAATACAGTCATTATGTCCTCATTTTGACATGCTGTCTACAAGACATATTACCCTTTAGCAGGTGAAGCCATCATATCATGATCCCCTTATAATTAGTGCAGGCATGTTTTTGGTGATTGCACAGCAGGGTAGCCTGCCAAGTGATCACAACACTGAACAAATCCTTCTTCAGATGACCCTGTGCAACAGTGTGGTATCAGGGCCATATGCATAGGCCCACCTCCATTGAGTGACGTACTCCCTGCTGGGCAGGAAGTACGCCACTGAGATCGCTGTTGGTCCGCACATGCATGCTGCGACACACCGCCCTCCGTCATTTACACTTACTGCATCATAGATTTCCATTACCCCAAGCTCCATAGGTTAAGCGCGCTGTTTGCGGTAACGTGCTGCAGCCCTTGCCTTGTATCGAATTGGATTCTTCTGGTGCACCGCAACAGGCTGCATTAGGTGTGAAAGTCTCCATAAACCTTCATTGATTTTGCAGCCCCTTGTGGTAAAATAGGGTAACTCGCCGAAGGTTTCGGTTTAAAAGGGCCTGAAAGCAACAAATGTCGGAATCCAGAGTTTTCCTAAAGTAAATCAGTTTTTACATTTCATTATGTATAAAACATGACTTGATTTACGAATTCAACTTCCAACCTCCTGGAACAGAACCTATTTGTAAGTAGGGCACCGTCTGTATATAAATTCCAGGCAAATTCAATCTAATCATCTATTCATTAAAATCAGACAGGCAGTCACCACAAGTGGGATCAGTGAATAATGGCGCACAGCGCCTATGCATAAAAATGGCGCCGCATTAAAAAGATACGCTTATCGCTATTTATCGTTAGTGCTGCATAATAATGGCACACACGGAAAAAAGAAGAAAAACGGCACACACTAACATTATTTATCAATAGTGGCACATACTAACGTTATTTATCAATAGTAGCACACACTAACGTTATTTATCAATAGCGCCCTATGTAAGCCAAACTGCAGACGTTATTTAACTGCAAAACGGTGAATGGATTTAATGTAACACTGTCAAGGTTAGGGTTAGGCACCACTGGGGGGGGGGTCTTAGGGTTAGGCACCACCAGGGGGTCTTATGGTTAGGCACCACCAAGGGGGTGGTTAGGGTTAGGTACAGGGAGGGTTCTGTGTGAGAGTAGGGTTAGGTATAGTTACAGTACAATATACACCACCAGGGGGGTGGTTAGGGTTAGGCACCACCAGGGGGGTGGTTAGGGTTAGGCACCACCGGGGGGTTTTAGGGGTTAGGGATAGGTACAGAGAGGGTTCTGTGTGTTAAAGCTAAATAACGATAAGGCTTTAATGCTAAATAACAATAAGGCTTTAACGCTAAATAACAATAAGGCTTTAAAGTTAAATAGCGATAAGCGGCACACTGTGCGCCATTATTCACAGGCGCCATTTTCAGATGGATGCACCACAAGTACCTGAATATGCCTTTGTATTATTTTCCTGTAAGCTGCACAGCAGCACCCAGGCACAGAGAAGGAACAGTAATAGACTGCTGCCAATCTTACAATACCAGCTTCCATACAGGAGAAGCCCCAGTGAGGATCTATCTCAGCGCTGTCAGGCTGGACATTGCCCTGACTAGTGTGTATTTACTTGCAGTGCAGTGGAGGAAGACAGACAAGGGAGCTGAAGTTTCTGACATTTTAGAGTTCCCAGAGTTAAATGCCACTTGTCTTGCTGTCATGCTGAGTTTTGGCTTAAGTAGCTATTGGCACAGATCTGAATTGGGGAAGGCTACAGTGGAGTCAAAATAACAGACCTGCTTACTTATTCTGGGCCAGTGACTCATATTATTGGAGGCAGAGGATCAACTGCATAGCAGGTACTGTTTTCAAAAAAGCATGAGCAATGGAAACTTTTATACTTATGTCACTTTTTATGAAAGTAAAGACCTTAAAGCCCAAGTCAAGGCAAAACTACTATTATAGTAAACCCCTCCACACATACACACCCTTACCCTCCCATTAGACCAGATACATACATTTAAGATTATAAAAATGCTTCTAGGTTGTTGTTGGAACTGCTCTATGGGCTCCTCCAGCCTGATTCCTCCTGAGCCAGTATGACTTATGGTCGGGGAGGTGTAGCCAACTTTACGCTTATTTCCCCTTCCAATCAGAAAGGGTAAGTTTCTTTTGCTACTCAAAGCCTCAGATAGGAGGCACCAAGAATTAGAGGTAGTCACATGTCTACAGCATATACAGGTAATTAAAGAGTGCACGAGCCGAAGCTCGGGTACAAAATTAGATACTTATCTAAAGAGAGCGACGCTTCAGGATCCTATTGAGGCTTTCCTCCCTGCTGTGTTGTCCCTTGTCGATGAGCACAGCCCCCCAGAAGATTAACGACAATGCATTGCCGCTAATCCTATCGGGGCCACACAGCTATTATTTCTCCAACATGGCTACGCAATAGCCGACCCAGCCCACCCACGCATGCGCAGTGAGCCTGAGCCGCAGGCTCCGTAGTACTGTGCATTCACGGGCAGGCCTGCCCGCCTACTGCGCTGAACGGGGGCCGCTCTCAGCAACAAGGGGCTTTAGATCAGCGGGGGAAGCCTCAATAGGACCCTGAGGCTACCCTCTCTCAAGGTATGTAACAAATTTTGATCTCCAGCTTTGGCTCGGGATCACTTTTAGGTGCTGGGAAATTTGGGTGCAGGGTTAAGCCGAAAAAACAGTTCAGCTGCTGTGGCAAATTGACTATAGGAGCAGGGGTGCTCATCTGGATTATCTGGGTAACCCGTATATCCAAACATTTTTATGCTATCCGGATCAGATTCCGGATTCCGGATTTCTATGGAAATCCGAATAGCTATCTGCGGATATTTGGCCGCATAACCCCGTATATCCGCGGATATCCGGGGATATCCGGATCCGAGATATTGTAACTAAGGAGATAACGTCCTGGAGCCAATCAGCGTGCTCCCAGCAGAAGCCTTAACAACCAATCACAGAGGGGAACCCTGGCCACTCATACCTGACCTCATTGAGCCAATCAGAGGGCTCCCAGCCTAAACCCTGGCACCCAATCACAGAAAGGAACACTGGCCAGCCCCCTGTATAATAAGGAGGGGTGTCATGATAAGATAGATCGACCTAGCTTGCTGAATGCTCACTGAGAGACATGCTCCAGTGCTGGTGGTGGCCTAGCAAGGGGGCTGTACACAGTTATAAACTAGCTGTTCAGTGATTAACCCCTTCACTACTATCACTACTTTATTGTAAAATCGTCAATTAGCTTGATTGATGTCTCATAGTGTGACAGTTAGAGTGTTTGCTCCAGTGCTGCTGGGCCAAGGGCTGTACACAGTGATAAGCTGTTCTGTGATTAACCCCTTCACTATCACTACACTAGTTAAATCATTAGTTAGCTTGATTGATGTCTTTGTATAACAGTCAGTGTGTGCTGCAGGCAGCTATGTGTCTGTGTGTGTGCTTTGCACAGACCAGGCCAGCTGCTGCCTGCTGGCCAGCTATTAGCCTTAGGTTGGTATAGGTTAGGTAGGTTAGGGATTAGGATTACTGTGTTATTGTGTAGTTAGTTAGTACTGTAGTACTGCAGTCAGTGTGCTAGTAGTTGTTAGAGTAGTAGTACTGTGTTAGCTTTGTACAGAACTACTGTGCTGTGAGCAGTGCCAGCGTGACAGTTAGTGTGCACTAGTGTCTTCTCCTCTGTTGTCTGACTGTCACTCGGCACTTGGTACGTGTCCCGTGGCACTTGGCACGTGTCCCGTGGCACTTTCCACGTGTCACGTTGCACTTGCCAAGTGTCATGTGTCACATGCCAAGTGTCACGTGTCACATGGCAAGTGCCACGTGACACATGCCAAGCGACAATTGGCAAGTGCCACGTGACACTTGGTAAGTGCCACGTGACACTTGGCAAGTGCCACGTGACACGTGCTAAGTGCCAATTGCCACGTGCCACGTCCGGCATGCTCCTGGCAAATGTTAAACCTGCTGCTGCTGCATTGCCGTGCTCCTGCTGCCTGTGCAGCTCCCAACGCCAGGCCAGGGTGCCACAGGCCACTGATACCACCCTATATTTTGCTGCGTAATGTTTTGGAGGTGTCTTGGCTGAAAACTGTCATGTCCCAGTTGTGCGGTTGGACTGTAGACACAATGTGGGCTGCACCACCGCTGTCTGGAACCTAGTCCTGATGTTAATTGACAGCCTTTTTTTTGAGGGGGGAGATTTTAAGTCCCCACATCATCAATTAGTGTTCCCCTTTAAAAAATAATAATGCTACATGCCTCATTTACCCTTAAAAAACGTTTTTAAAGCAATTTAAAGGGCACTTCCGGTTTTTTCTATCCAGATATCCCAATCCGCCCGGATAGCCCGGATAATGCGTTCGGATGTGAACGCGGATATCTAAACGTTCGGATTTGGATATCCGATCCGGATCCGGATATCTGGGTATCCGGATCTGGATCAATTCGGATTTTGAAAAGGGGTATCCGAGCATCCCTGTATAAGACTGAAGAAAAGAAGGTCATTGTAGGGAGGAAGTTAGCTGGCATGTTGTTTGAGTACCAGACTCAGATTTTTTTTAAGTGTCATAGTGGAGCTTCAAAAGCCTCGGTCAGTGACAGTAAAATCCATTTACCTGTAAGTAGCTTAATGGAGCAAATGAACGTGGCTGCATTAAAAAGGTATCTTCATTATAAGATATAAAGTAATTGCACTCTCTGAATTTTTGCAGTGCTCCATTTTTCCATTAGCATTTGTATTGTATCTGCCTTTTTTACTAAAAAAATAATGGAGTCTGAAAGATAAAAAAAAAAATAGTTATTTCAAGAGAAAGTGCTGCTGTCTCTGCGCACAAAAATATCCTATTGTATCCTTGTGTCTCTCGCTGCCATTCAAAAATAAAGCAATGTGACTTTAGGTTCTTGTGTACAGCTACTCTACCTCCAAGCATCCCAAAATACATGAGCTTGCTTTGCCGTGGCTTATGTAAGACGATCTATAAACTGTGATGGCTCTATGTATGTGGCTAGATAGTGTACTGGTTAAGGACTCTGCCTCTGGTACAGGAGACCTGGGCTCAAATCTTGGCTCTTCCTGCTTAGTAAGTTGCACCTATTCAGTAAGGAGCTTCTTGGGCAAGACTGCTACTGCCTACTGAGTGCGCTCTTGTGGCTGCATCTCTGGCGCTTTGAGTTTGACTGGAGAAATGCGCTACACAAATCTATGGATTTATTATTATGAAGAAGAAGAATGTCAGCATCATCGCAAATAATTATGAGTAGAGGCGCTCATTTGAATTCCACATTTCAGATCGGAAATCTGCTTTCCGCAGTGGTCATCAGAGAATCGGATTTCCGCGGAAATACCAAGTTACCACAACTCGGTAATTGTAGCCCAATCAAAGTACTTAGAAGCATTGAACCAATCAAAGAATGCAGATTTTTTTTTTCCTCAGATCACTACGGTAATTTTAGACCAATCACAAGACTCGGATACTACCGAGTGTTTTCAAGAGTTGAGATTGGCTTACATTTCGGAACTATTTCAATTTCTGCGGTAAATCACAGCATTCTCTGATTGGTCTATTAGCACCGAGTAGTTTTGATTTTACAGAGTAGCTATATACCCGTAGCTGCTCGGAATCAAAATGTAAATGAGATAGCTGTGACCACAGGAGAGGGGGGCTAACATACCCATGCCCATCGGCTGTCTGATCCGATGCATCCCACGTCACACGTCGAGTTACACATCACTCTCACGCTTCCTCCTTCAACCTGGAATGACATGGAACGCGACATGAGACGCAACGTGGGACGCATCATATGGCCACATGGGTATGTTAACACCTCCCGCGGTCACAGCTGTCTCATTTAAATTTAGATTCCGAGTAGCCACATGTACATAGCTACTCGGTAAAATCAACACTAGTACCAAGTATTTCCGAATTCCGAGTCATATTTGCCTAAGATTTAGGTGATTGGCCTAAGTTTTAGGCCAATTACAAGAGAATTCGGAAATCAGATTATGTCGGTTTTCCTCTGTATCTGTAATCAGCACTCTCGGAAATGAGATTTTCAGTGGAATCGGAAATCAGCATTTTAGATCATCCCTGATTATGAGGTGTTGCATTATCATTCTTCAGTATGTTTATTATTGGCACATTGCATTTTATGGGCACTGGGGCACTGTTTTTGCTATTGATCCATTGCTTGCATGAATCACTTTGCATTACTGAGGTACGAGTTACAAGATTGTAATTGTATAGGGGACAATCAATATATCTTCAATATTTTTCCAAAAGTGTACTAATACGTTTACATTATGGTTAACGATTGACTGAATGGCCGCACAGCTCATTGTTCTGCTATTCTTAGTTGTTTTCAATGTTATCATGATGGATTCATAAGGTTAGATTACTATTGATTCTCTGGTCTGGTGTGCTAGTTAAATCTTTTTTTTTCTCCTTCTTTGGTTTAACCACTTCACCCCAAAGGGGTTTTCACCCTAACGGACAAGAGTGATTTTTACCTTTCAGTGCTGTTCCCTTTCATTTGCCAATAGCTTAATCACTACTAATCACAGTGAAATGATCTATATCTTTTTCACCACCAATTGGGCTTTTTGGGGTTGATGTTTGTTTTCAGTAATTACTTTATTTTCTATGCATTTTAAAGGGAAAAAACAAGGAAAAATGAAAAACACACTATTTCTCCAATTTCATCCCCTATAGTTTTAATATAAACACTGCTACTGTACGTAAAACCCACACATTGTACCTGCCTATTTGTTCTGGTTATCACGAGATTTTAATTATGTCCCTAGTACAAAGTATGGTGACAATATAGTATTTGGAAAGAAAGGTGTATTTTTTCTATGGTGGTTTTTTTTTTTTTCACTATTTGCACATGCACACACATGGGAATGCAAGTGCACGAGCGGGAGCGCGCAAGTGCACGCGCACAGCGGTAGCAGCACTGTCTGACTTATAAAAACGCCCTGGAGCCATTAAGAGGCTCTAGCAGGACATTTTTATAAGTCAGCTTGTGATTAAGTGGTTAAAGCTAATCAGGTCTTTCTGCACATTCTATTAGTTTAATTGCCCAATTAATATATTGAGCTTATTTGCTTATTTTTTCTGCATTTAATCATTATTGTAATAGTGCTTGTCCATAACTTGTTCTGCTACTGAGGCTAGTATCTAAATTTATAAAATTATCTTAAAATATATATTTCTTAATAATTACTGTAAGGACATGCTGTTAGGCTCTCAGATGAGCAGCATCTACAGCTCTATGTAGAGGGGAGGGGAAGATATAACAGGCCAGCGATTTCAAACGGGGTGATCTTTAAAGGCTTTTGGGTATGACAACCTAACCAAAATCCACACATTTGTTTAAAGAAGCTTTTGTAACAGGAGAATGTGTGGTGTTCATACATCTGTCCTACTTTTCTAACTAATGAAATTATCTAGACTGTGCTCTGGCTAGACACATGGAGTAAAGATGCTGCTTATGTAGAGAGTTAGTGAATTCTATAAATAAACATAGTTTTTGCCACTATGACTACTGAACACAACAAGAACCACCAGGAAGGGGCTGTAATAATACGTATTATCATTATATATACCTAAAAGGTGCGATTATACTTTAACACAATCCTGAAGTGAAAATAAACTTATGATATAATAAATTGTATGTGTAGTACAGCTGAGAAATAGAAAATTAGTAGCTGTAAGGCTTGGTGGTGTATTCTCCACAGTCAGCATGCAACGCATGAGCTGACGTGGAGGAGGTACACACACTAGCACAAAAAAACAGGCTATCCCTAGTATAGTGGAGGGGAGGACTGACTCCAAAAGGAGATTGTGGCGCACAGAGCCGGTGCAGATCCGACAGCCACAAACAATGCTTTCGCTATAACGTCTCAGCGCAAGGTAGCGCTGAGCGCATAAACCAGAACTGAGGAGATCAGGACAGGAAGACAGAATGAACGCTTGCTTAACTAGCCACTACTTAGTGACAGCAAGCGTCCACAATAAAACAGACTGGAATGAGGCAGCCAATGCGTTGCGGCGATGGCGTGCCTCACAAAGACAGGACAGGATAGTCAGGAAATAGCAGGATCAAGATAGATGAACGTAACACAGATAAATATACAATAAGTATGATTTCCTAGCGTATTACAATTACAGCTATCAATGAAACTATTTGTAACGTCTGACTAACATATGTATATATCGGCAATGAACCGATATATGACATAAGCAGGAACACTGACTTAGGACTGGAACGATACAGGGAACAGGACTCAGAAGGATTCGCTATCTCTTCGCAGAGATGAATGCAATCCACAAACGGTAACAGGACAGGATTCAGAAGGATTCGTTATCTCCTCGCAGAGATGAACGCAATCCACAAACAGGACCAGGAACAGGATAACTAGCTCAGCACGGGTGATCAACGTGCTAGAACTGACTAGCTGAACACAGGATATAAACAGTTCGTGTACGTATATATCAGCGTCACTGATGTATCAACGTAACACGAATACAAGGAAAATAATAAACGTGCTGGTATGCATATATATGGGCAATGAACCAATATATGATGCAAAACCAGCAAAGTATCTTTAGAACAAAAAAACACGATCGGGGGCTGAAGCGACAGCAAGACAGGCTTAAACTGAAGCTATGAAAACCCGAGGAGTCCTGCAGGAAGCAGATCTTTATACTGAGGTCATCCAATGGGAGCAGACATGCAGATTCCCACACAGGTGAATGATAATCAGTCACAAGCTGACAGCAGGGAAAGGCAGACAAAGCTATGCAGCTTGCATGGAAAGAGATCAGAACTACCTGAGCTGCAGCACTACTACTTCCAGCAATACCTGCTGCAGCAGCGATCATGACAGTAGCAAAGAAAAGAGTCTCATACTGTTTTTCAGTACAGGAAGAGTAAAAAAAACTTCAGTTGTTCTCTATGCAAAAGTGCTTCTCTGAACTATTGGACTCAACTTTGGTCAAATACAGTCCTGTTTTCTGAAGCACTTAAACAGCCAAGAAACAGTGAGAGACAGCTTGAGATAAAGTTTTATAGCAGGAAAGTTCAAAGGGTCATTATTTCTGCTTTGTTTCATAGCTTAAAATATAGAGTGTGGTTTTAAAACTGCAACTGTGACAGACTGAAGCAATGTTATAAAAAAAAAGCTGTATAACTGAAAATAAAAATATGAGACTTTTTTCTTTGCTACTAGTGTTCTATTCATTATCCATTCGATACACGCAATTTATTGTATCATAAAAAAAAATTCACTTCAGCTTTGCTTTAACACAGACTATTAAATAAATGTTCAGGACACACACTGCTTCCGATAAAACATCCTGTAAGTTAGAGCCGGGTCTTTTAAAGATTGTTACTGATTCTTCCATTATGTGGCATCAAGTCCTCCTGAGATCATAGGACAGATCACACACATTCACTCCTCACTCCATAATTCAGCACTCAAGGCTCCCTGCAGATTTATTTGGATATTTTCCTACTAATAAATCACAGGACAGCAATTACAGTAAAGGTGTCGCAATAAATCTTGGCAGGATAGAAGTACATGTTGTAAAGATGTTTTTTAGTACATTTTCAATTTAATAATAGGAAGACCCATTAAATCTCTTCATCTTCCTGCTTAAAAGCATTCATTTTTTTTGTCAGTGAGGAAACATCAATGATTGAAGGACAGAGCTGAGATTGTGAAAAAGCTCATGTGGGTGAAATAGTATAATATTATTATTACTCTATATAATCATTGCTATATAAATTATGCATATAAGACTTGCAATTTAAAGTGGATCCGAGGTGAACTTTTACTCATTGCATAATTGTGTTCCTTTCCTGTAGTTTATAGGGCATTCCTCAAGCCAAATACTTTATTGTTTTTGTTTTAATACTCTAATTCCCTATAAACTAAATAAACCACGCCCACGGGTTTTCAGAGAGCATTGGCAGTAGCAAGGGCCCATGGGAGCTCAGTCTGGGCAGGAGGAGGAGGAGGTGTTACTAGCCATTGATTTCAGAGGCAGAGGGGAGGAGGAAGGAGGGGGATTAGGTTTTTTTCACAGGCTGAGTGCTCAAGATACAGATAAGACTGCCTCTGTCTAATGTTTACAAACAACATGGCTGCTGTCATTGTATCACAGGAAGAAATAATCATTTTCTATTAAATCTGTTTGCAGCTAGATTTGCTGTGTAAACTATCTAAACTTTAGATAAAATATATAGACAAGTTACTTGTTATAGTTAGTTTTTCATCTTGGATCCGCTTTAAGGCTTAAAGTAAGACTGTAGTGGTTAAAATCTATTGGGGGCTGTGGGAACTGGATGGCACTGTCTTCTGCTAACATGTTTATCGATATCCTTGACGTGGTCATCACCATGACCGGCTACTTCACTTTCTTGACATTTGCAGCAGGCCATGTTCCTCTACGTCATAGTCGGCGATTCAGAAATCATAAGTGCTGTCACATGGATGGGTACGGGTGTGTCATACAAATTCCGCAACATGCAGTGATCAGAATTTGTATTTGCATCCTGATAGCAGTGACAGAGGTTAGAGACATTGACAGACACAGAGGTTAGCAAAAGTTGGCACCTTATGGTACTGGCTAGGCTACAGTATGCTCCTGTACAGCCACTTATTAGATGTAGCCAACCTGATTTTGTAAATCTTGTTTAAGTTTATTAAACACTGTCTACAATAAATTGTCAAAATTGGTAATCCTCAAGGAGATTAAGCCTTTTCAATCCAATTTCTTGTTCATCCATTTTCATGTCCCCCCAGCACTTTTTTCCTGGGGGTGTAGGTGATTGAGAGAATGCTGCAGCTGAGGAATCCAGTTGGTCTCTACCACCTCACACTAGAGTGAAGAAGTGATCCGACATTAGTATTTCAACTCACGCATATTACACGGTGCTGTGTTGTACCTACTTAGCATGACACTTTGATACACATAGGCTGATGGTGTTCCAGACTCGATCCCAAATGCACCCATGTAACATCTAAATTACGAGGCACAGCGGTGGAGCAGGGGGCCAGCGCTGGTCCAAAACTTTAATCTAAAGGCACTGATGCTGTGCCGTATTGGATCAGGCAGACTGGCAACAGAGCCCCTAACAGCGGCCATGTTTTCCTATGTCTGACTACGTTCAATATTGGACCTTTACTGGAAAGTGCCAGTTTCGGACATAGTCTGACATAGGATTGGAGTGGTTTGTTCAGACCACAAAGGAGTTGTTTGAAGGATAGTATACTTCAGTTGCATGATTTCTGTCATGGATTACACCAATAGCACACATTCCTGCTTTCTGAGATGAAAAACAAGGACACAATAAAGACACCCCCCCCCCCTCCCCCCCACCAACATCCTGTAATCACTACCACACAACAAGGAATTTATGGTCAAGCAACAACATTTTTATAATTCAAATCAAAGTGGTCCTTTTTATAATCACTAAATTTCCTCTATATTCACATTTAAAAATCTAAGTATATTGATACAGATAACTGAAATAAAGTATAGTCACTGAAACACATTTTTAGTGATTGATATATATATATCTGATCTGTACATCAGTCCAGAGGTCCCCTGGAATCCTAGCCCCTTCCATGGTCCCGCTGGTGGCCCTGGAAATTCAGCAACTTCGGCTGGAGTCGCTGCTGCCATAGGTCGTAATAGGAATTACGGCTAAAGTGGTGCACATACAGTAATTTGGGTGCTGTCAAAAGACAGAGCCCAAGTTACTTTGAAAACAGCGTAATTCGGCCAACAGCAATAGCTGGCAGCCAAATTACATCTTACCCCCTGAGTCCATGGCGGTCCGGAGGGAGAATAGTAATTAACACTGACGGGACTTTTGCGGAAGCAGGGTGAGCAGTTATTCGGCTTTACCCTGTGCCCACATTTCCCGGAGGCTTAATTATATGTACGCCTATCAGAATGCTGGTAATTCACATTGTTAAAAATCTTCAGGTCAGATTTTAAAGATCTTTAGGATCTACAATGATATCCAGACCACATTTACCTTAGTAAATCTGAGACTTTGCCCTACTTTTGTTGACAAAATCAGCTCATTCTAAAACTTCTTACTTACGAACGCACAACATTGCTAAACGCAATACCTCCAGTTCCGCTCCATATCTCCCTTTCTTCACGCTTTTCTCTTTTTCATAAATAATTCAATCAGTCTGGCTGAATACAATAATTGTTTTTAAACACCCTTGACATTAGTTAATTAAGTGGAATTAATTATCAAAAGATCCCGAAATTGTTTAAGTTTTAAACATTAAGTACTCTTCTATTTTAGATGAGTCTTCATCATTCAGCAGTGAACCAGATATAACAGATAAAGAGCCGCAGCTTCCTTTCAAATTATTTCTGAAGGCTGATATCTCACTTCACAATCATCCTCAGGGCATTGCTCAGTGGAAAACGCACAGCTCGGTCCACTGAGCTCCAAGTTGAATCGACTATAAGTGTTGACGGTATGGGTGATGTCTTATAGTATGAAGCCAAGACATGTTGTCTTGGTTCTCTACAGTCTCTTATTCCGGTTTTATCCGTATAAAAGTTTCTTGAAAACCTTTTGTGGATTTCAGGGGTGTAAGAATCCCCGCCCCCTTCATGACTCCCACCAATGTGGGGGTCCACAGGAGGAGGAGCCAGGGAGGGAAGTGGTCCTGTACGTAGGTAATGCAGAACGGCATAGAAGCGCTCTACATTAACAGCTTCTGATGGCAATACAGGCTATCTTCATTTCCTTTTCTGTTTACAAGTGCTGTACAGCAAGGCAATCACCATGTGGACATGGCTTATGTCCCTGTCACATGACATGGTACTGAAGCTACATGGTGATTGGCTGGCTGCACGGCACTCGCAAACTGAACAAGTGAAGAGAGTCCTGTATTGCTGCTGTATAGCACTCTGCTCTAAGGATTCTGTGATAGAGGTTGGGGGAGTGGCCAACTGATCTCTGTGGAGGGGGTGGGGGGGGGACTACATGCCTGGTCAAACAATATTCAGGAGCACAAGAAAACCTTGTGCAGCACAGGCTTCCACTGCTGTAGTTTGCAATCTTTGCAGAGTCCAGTCTGAGCTCCTCCCCCTTGTGGCAAAATGATTGATCAAACCAAGCTGCAGCATCTGTGTGTTCTTGTAGTATCCAGCAACCTGGAGACGCCTGTGTTTTTTGGAGCTTTCTTCCCTCTCTCCCTTAAATAGTGAATCTGAAGTAATTCTTTATCACGGAGAAAATATATCTTTTTTATTTAGGGGCATATTTACTACATATTTCATTCATAAATGGGCACAAAATTAACATTGCACAAAGCTGAGCATATATTTGCATATGAGCTTAGAGACTGCTAACAGCGTCCTTTTCATGAAAGTTCTCTGGCTAAATGAAAGTTTTAGCAATGTGCAACTGACGTTCTTCGGTAAACAATATTACCATGTCTATTATTTTCTTTTAACCTTGGTCTGCTAATGATGTTGCTGTGACATTGCAGAAGTAGCAAATAAAGAAAAAAAGCACAGTGTTCAAACAAGGATCAGCACACATTTCAGCTAGTTTATTATCAGCCTAGGCACAGAGTAGCAGCTTCTGCTGTATACACTGTGGGTGTCGATTTTAAAATGGGACTAAAGCCAGTAATGCAACTGAAAATTGTATTGATTAGGAACTAAATTTAAGTAATTTTAAGGGATAATTTGACTTAAAGGAGTATTAAACTCAGGATTTCTTCTTTGCTCCAAAAGATTTTTTACAGTATAAAATCTGCAGAACAGCATTCAAACATTTAAACACAGCACTTTCATGTTCAGTGGGAAGGTTAGATCCAAATCTGAAGTTGAGGAAGTGATTATATTATCTTGTTTATGTTTCCTTATCAGCTACGATTAGTAAACATTCCTGACAGTGTTTTAAGTGAAAACAAAGTGTAAGCAGATCTCAAATTCTCACTGGATATATAACAATATATTAATACAGTAGCCACGCAATACAATTCAATGACAGCTTTCAGAGCAAATAAACTGTACTTTGGGAACTTGTGATTTCTAAACAGATGATAATACTTGTGCATGAAAACATATATGATAACTGTATGAGTAATAAATATTAGGAAAACATACTTCTATTGAATGTTATGTCTGAGTTTAAATCTACTTTAAAATCATACATATAGCTATATTTTTGTTTCTCTGGGTCCCCTTTACTGTTAAATCCTGTTAAAGAGGGACTGTAAGCCACAAAATCAAATTCCATTTACTCACTGCTCTGTGCTTAAAGAGAAACTGTAACCAAGATTTGAACTTCATCCCAATCAGTAGCTGATACCTGCTTTTACATGAGAAATCTATTCCTTTTCACAAACAGATCACCAGGAGGCTCTGTATGGCTAATTTTGTGGTGAAACCCCTCCCACAAATGATGTCAGTGCCTCACAGCACTGAGGTAGTGACATCACACGGTGGGAGCCTTGTTGCATTGTGGGAAATAACAGCTGTTTACAACTGCCAAAAAAGCAAGCACCATTTCTGTCCAGTGACATCACCTGCCAGCAGTAAAAATGTCACCATGTGATAAATGTCAAATGTAAATCAGGGAGAGGAAAGATTTTTAAATGGGCAAACCTTGACTAAATCATTTATACATAATTATTGTAAAAATTAAGCACTTTTTTATTACATAATTTTCACTGGAGTTCCTCTTTAAATGGAACATTAACTGAGAGGGATATGGATGTTTTCTTTTAAACAATACCATTTGCTTTATAAATCAAAACGCGCACTACGTCTCATAAACCAAGGAGTTAACAGTCTCACAGTTAGTTGCCAATACTGTCCTCAAACAGGGCTCCTTTAAAGATCACTGTTATCCCAAGATTTGGCTCCTTGGTCCAGGGCAATCCCCTCAACATGCAAAATAAAATAAACAAAGGGACATATAGTGTATAACTGCGTTCACACGGTTGCTCTGTCGCCAGGAAGCTATTACAGCGTGCAAATATTAAATAGTCACTGTTATAAACTGTTCTTATATCACCTTGCTTCGACACCACCGTCTCACAGACTGTGAGATCACTTGACTCTCCACACAGCAAACAGGAGATAGACTTTCTCAGGCTTCTTCAATGTTTACGTTATTTATTCAGGAAACAGGAATACAGATAGATACATTCATCATATCCTAGCCATGCCAATCTTCATGTTGCGTTACAAGCTCGTGATTAGACTCCCTGCTGAAGTCAATCAGGTACCTTCTTCCTAACTATGTTACACTAAACTACCTATGTACAGCATACATTAGATCAGATTACAGAAAGGAAGAACATGCTTAGAGGTCCCAGTCGGCCTTGCGAGCTAGTGCGGAAGGAAGAAGCAGAATGCCCTCTCCATTGCTCACTCCGGGTTTAATACCGACTAGGAAAGAGTTAAATATGACATCATCTTCGCCACCCCCTAGATCAGATTATTGGTGGACGCACTCGTGGTGTCATCATACCCACCTACTTTATTAATAATCAATGAGGCATTTGACCTAAATGCAGGCATGTGGATGTTTAGTAAATATGGCCGATGTTTACTGTTCCTGTGGTGTACGTGGAGGTCAGAGTAGGCCGATGGCCTTCTTTTAGGAACATGTTCTCAGTATCTGCGTGTATCCTCTGCTACACGCAGACCCTGAGATGCCTCTGCCTGCATCACAAAACCTCTATTGATTTTAAAGGCATACACTGCGGACAAGCCTTTTACATAAAACTCAGGCCAAGTAACTGAGGCCTACTTAAATTATAACAGTCACCTTCCAGTCACCAGTGCTAAGACACACCCCCCAATGTGACCGCACTCACTCTAAAATCCTCCTAAATCTCTGGAGGTGGGATTGAAGGTGTATGGGATAAAACGACCAATTCTCATAGCCTCAATCACTAACCAACATCAGATTACTCTGCAACTAAAAGACGCCCATATAGTGTAAAACCATACATTTATAAAAAGCTGATAAAAAAGGTGTGCACTCACAAGCCAACATTTGAAATAAGCATTTAGGCAAACAGTGTAGGTCCCGGGAAACCACTCAGCAGATGCCGTCTCAGATCCCCGTGAGCCTGGTCACTCCGCACACCAAACGTTCTCCTCCAGTCATGTGTACTGTGGCTCCGCCCTATGCATTTCGTCAGTACTCTGACTCATCAGGGGCTGACAGTACACCGGAGACCGGCCATTCAAATAGAGAAACCCCTCCCCCTTGCAGCCCAGCCGAGCGACAAAAAAGAATTAAAATTTAAATATAAAAAAGGTATATTTATATTTTAATTATTTTTGCTGCTCGGCTGGGCTGCAAGGGGGAGGAGTTTCTCTATTTGAATGGCCGGTCTCCAGTGTACTGTCAGCCCCTGACAGTACAGGGGCCTAAATGTTTGCCTAAATTCTTATTTCAAGCGTTGGCTGGGACAGAAAAAAAGTAGAAATTCTTTGCTAATACGGACACCTATACACAGTACATGGCTGATAAAAACTACATAATACATGGATATCATATATGTACTAAAATTAAATATTCTAACAGTATTATTATTATTATTATTATTATTATTATTATGCACCAACCTATTACACAGCGCTTTACATTACATTTCTGAACAAATCACATAAACATCACCCAAGAGAGGAAAAGGACTTAACCGTTAACATATTTTCAACATAAGAAACTGCATTACCTGAAGAGCAAATATGCTATTACAGTTCAGAATAGTAGTGAACACACACTTCAAAAAGCCCCTGTAGAGAAAAACACATTGACCCTTTATTCAATACTCATCAGTACTGCCTTGAGTGTGCAGCCTCTTGCTGTGATGCAGCCTCCTAGACGTGTTGTCATGTGCTACAGCTATTGAAGAACAATGTCACTAGAGAGATTAACACTGCCAGTCAATACAACAAAAGAGGTTCTTACACTAAGTGGGGATATGAAGAGTATTTGGAGCTACCATACTGAGTACTGCTAGTTATTTGGCCTTGACACTTGCCATGGCATGTGAGTCTGTAGAGCGAACGCTATTTACAAGTGGCAAACATGACAGCTCAGTATTGTTCAGCAATATTATAATCATATTCTAAGAAGTGAAGTGAAGCAGGCACACCATCAAGTACTGGGTGCTTGATGAAATGACATAAGCAATGTCGATTTTCTTTTCAGAAACATACCACACGCCTTGAGAATTGAGAATTGTTTCGGGCCTGTGTGGCCCGAAACAATCTGATGTGGAATACTGCACAATAAAGTGTGTTGCATCTAACTTGGTGTGCTGATGAACTGTGTTCCTACTGCAAAGAAGATAATCCTATTCTAGATAATGAAAGTGTCAGGCTTGTCTGGTCAATAACCACAGTGCAGACTGTATGCCCATATGACTGACCCAGAGCCCAGCCCATAACACCTGCGCAAACTCCTGCCTAACACAATACTACAATACGCCCTGCAGGTAGATGTAGCATACAGTCTGACAGATAGCTAATCACCAGACATAACCTGATAATTCTTGGCAATGCAATATGGGCACAGTGGATATATATATATATATATATATATATATATATATATATATATATATATATATATATATATATATACAAGGTAGTCACCTGAGGCCTAGTGGATGAGGCTATCCAGACGAGTGAATCCAATGGCAGAAGTGCCAGGAGTTCCTGGTGACGGCGAGGTAATCCAGATAGGAACTTTCCAGAGGTAGCGTAGTCAAGGCAAGCCAAAGTCAGTCAAGGGAGAGTTCATACAAATCCGTGTCCAAGCAAAGATCAATCCAGGCGGCAAGGCAAAGCGTAGTCGAAGTACAAGGCAAGGTTGGCAACAGGAATTCAGCAGAGATTAAATGTGGTCAGGATACAAGGCAGTAGTCGGCAACAGGAATCAAACAGAGGTTAAGCGTGGTCAAGATACAAGGAAACTGTCGGCAACAGGAATCCAATATGACAGTGAGCACTACCCAGCAACAAGCCAAAGCTAATGCTATCACGGGTAATAACTGGGAGCGCTCACCAGGTTCAAATACTAGAACTAACCAATCAAGAAAAGCAGAATTGAAAGCAAACCAATACTAATCCAGCGTGTCAGCTGGATCAGCTGACACGCAAACATGAACGTCAGAGTTACTGCTTACATCTGCGGAGCGCGTACTGGGAACGTGTCCTCCGCCTATCCAATGAGATCTGAGAAGCTTCCTGCATTCCACTGACGTCAGCAGCTTGTCAAGACCTGGAAGTTGGAACTGCAGCCCGAGTCTTGGCATTCCGCCGCTTCCCCGGCACAGCAGACCA
The DNA here is from genome assembly GCF_040937935.1 of Hyperolius riggenbachi. NCBI lineage: Eukaryota > Metazoa > Chordata > Amphibia > Anura > Hyperoliidae > Hyperolius > Hyperolius riggenbachi. The sequence continues at coordinate 85,156,025 of NC_090651.1, forward strand.
TACAGAAGGAAAGATTTATATTAAAGTTGACATTTTTAATAGAAACCAGGGTTAAGTTCCAATATTTGTTAGTCACTTTTTCATCGAAAATGTCATTTTACAATATGGTCACTGAAAATAAATATACAAAAGTAACACAAAAATTCAACTTTTTATTCTCGAAAACAAGTGCCATATTCAAAATGTGCTTGCATATGAGAAATGAATTAAGAACTGTAAGAATCTGTGAGGTTCTTGCAATGTAAAAACCTCAATCATTTAAAACTAATATTTCAGCAAGAAGACTAAAGACATAATTCTCCTTTAAGCAATATTCCAGAGAAATTCAGTCTAATGAAATAGTGTTCTGTTAAGTTAGTTGAGCTCTCACTCAAGGCTATCTGACTTCAGACAGTTCTAGTATAGCTCTACCCAGACTGGGTAATGGGACTTTCCAGCCAGATAAGAACCTACTTTCCACGAAAAGTAATACAATTAATCTTATGCCATGGTAGTACATGTCACAGTGACTAGCACATGTCTACCATTCCTTAAGGGTGGTGCATCAATTGTATGATCCAGTGATAAATGTGTGGTTTAGGTGACACCTATAATCCACCCACAACCCACCTACAATGGGATGTGACTCATTATTGCTGTATGTCAAAGATTGTTAGTCTATAAGAACGCTTATGCCAGTATGTATTCTAAGCCTGGCTTTGCTTCGTGTATGCAACCAAGATGTCCTCCATGCTGAATTGATGCTGAATTATTACAGGAACAATTTTTAAAAATACATTTAAATAGGCACAGCATACATTGTGCAAACATATTTTCACAATGTTTAAATGCTTCTTTTGCAAGAATATATTCTCGGAATGCAAAATGATTTTCAAATTTGACTTTCACTCAAATTTTTCATTATTTTCGCAACAACAAAAAAAGTACAAAACGAATACTGAGTAAGAGTGTAACTGGGGAGGCCAGCCCTTGCAGCTGCAGGGGGCCCAGAAGTGTTGGGGGCCCAATTTCTAACCTTCCCTTTCTCCGAAACTCCAGATAAGGTGTTTTTGTGGTTACACATGTTATGGGTGTGAAGATCTTTTATGACACTTGTATGATGGACCCCCAAGTTGTGAGGATCACCAAGGGGGAGGCAAGGGGATGGTTGTGAACAACATTAAGGGGGCTCCATCAAAGTTTTGCTGGGGGGCCCCATAATTTGTAGTTACGACCTGATACTGACATTGTAAGATGCTACAGAAATGACTTTACAGCATGGTTGATTTTGTGGAAAACTGGGTTTAGACTGCAGGTACAGCTGGCCCAAAGCTAATTGGGCAGAAGGGGTGATTAAGGTAAGACTACTTGACGTTCTTATTAAAGCGGACCCAAACCAAACATTTTTTTAATTCAAAATATTTAGTTGCCCCATTTTGACACATACAAAGATAAATAAACACTCCTTTAAGCCTACGAGCATTTCAGTGCATGCTTTTCACCCTTCTCTTTTCATAACTAGAGTTATACAGGTGGCAGCCATTACTTCTGAGCTTAGTAGGAGGTTTTAGATCATGGGTGTGTTTGTGATCAGCTACCCTTCCTCACAGAAGCATCGTCTATGTGAAATCTCACACAAGCTGAGATCACCTCCCCTGTGACATCATCAGTAGCAGCATGTGTTTTGTTTTTGTTTTTTATCTCCTCCACCAGTTTGCCAGAAAAATCCCGGCAATATAAAAGGAAGGGAGGGGTTCCTCCAATAAATGTAAAATATTTTATATTTGTCATCATGCAGCTGAAAAAAGGCTGCTATTTATCATTATAATTTAGAGAATATATTTTATTTCTGAAATCTTGTATTTTTAATTTGGGTCCACTTTAAATTGCCTAAATGCTTAAAGTGGAACTAAACTCAGAACTTCCTATCTGCTCTAACAGATTAGCCACAGCATGATAACTGACATAGAAAAAAAAATATTTATTACAATTTTTGGAAATCCTAAAAAAAAAAAAACTGACATTTTATTTGGTTTCTCGTTTGCATAAGACCCTGAAAGGGTTAAACCCCAGTGTTTTCTATATGGAAAGCTGCCTATGCAGAGTCTCACAGCTGCTGATAAGAACTAATTAGACAGGTTGATCTGAGTAAACAACCACAGAAAGAAGAGAAGTATCTGTTCAGCAACTTTATGTGGAATAAATATTTTTCATTGTGTTTTTTTCAAGAGTTTGAGTCTGCTTTAAATAAAAATTCTTCTTGTCTTATGTGATAGATATTTTTATTGCCTTTGCTTTTATGCACTAAAAGCAAAAAAGTAAAATCCCCTGCTGACATCACACTGTGTTGGAGCTGTTGTTCAAACACTCAACTTGCAGGGAACCCACAGAGAGGGATTTTTAAGAACTAAAGTGGCAGCATTGAACAAGCTCGCCCCCACTTCCCGTGTTGGTACATTACAACTCGAGACTTATTCCAGGTGATGTGATCGCTATAAAAGTTAATATATGTGTATCAGCGCCAAGGAAACAAAGTGGCCGCTGCTGAGAGAAGAACAATGTCCAGCGTTCACAGGTAAATTATAATTGATCAGTGCAGAGTCGAAAAACAGAAGACGAGTCTTCAACAAAGAATAAGAGCAGGCAAATCTCCACCACAATAAATATTGAGGGGACGGCACAGCTCTGCATTCATGGATACCCAGAAAAAGGAAAGAGGCTTACCAGCTGGTGACAACCCACATTATAAGGTTGTATTAATGATTTGGTAGGACATCAGGAAGCAACAGTCTGTCCAGAACCCACCAATTCAGCAATGATTCATCTCACGAATGGATATTAGTAGTAAACATCATAAAAAAACAAACAAACGGCAACTCTAAGTGTAAACCGTTTAAAGTGACTCCGAGCTCCTAAAAAAAATGAAAGTTGTACTCACCTGGGGCTTTCTCCAGCCCAGTGCTGGTCGGGAGGTCCCACGACGGCGTCCTGGCTCTTCTCCTTCTCCCCGCTCCGGAATGGCTGACAGGCCGCAGCCCGGGCGACACTCTCCCGAGTGTCGGGCTGCTCCTTCCGCGTATGACGCGGATTACGTCACACGCCGGCCGCCTAGCGTCATCACGGCGGCCGGCGTGAAAGTACTGCGCATGCGTGATTAAAGCGCGCATGCGCCGTACTGCCACGCCGGCCGCCGTGATGACGCGAGGCGGCCGGCGTGTGACGTAATCCGCGTCACACGCGGAAGGAGCAGCCCGACACTTGGGAGAGTGTCGCCCGGACTGCGGCCTGTCAGCCATTCCAGAGCGGGGAGAAGGAGAAGAGCCAGGACGCCGTCGTGGGACCTCCCGACCAGCACTGGGCTGGAGAAAGCCCCAGGTGAGTACAACTTTCATTTTTTTTAGGAGCTCGGAGTCCCTTTAATATAGAGTTTTCATAGTAAAAACAGTATAAAAAATATGTATGGGTCAGCAGTAAAGGACAGTATAAACCCATGACTCATACACGCATGCAACTTGCTTGGACATAAGCCAGACTCAAGGAAATGCACTACCCACAAGTTGATTCAGCATATTGTATCTTCTGCTAAGGTTTACATCGCCTCCCAATGGAAGAAACAAACTTTGAGTTTTAAAGCAGTTCTAGAGAGATTTGACAGGAAACTTGTGTTTGAGCGCATAAATGCCAGACTGGTGGACACTATGCATCATTTTGAAAGGGTGTGGAAGCCTTGGGTGGATTACACGGGTGACCTTTCCATGTATGATGTCCTTAATGGTTAAACCTTTCAGGGAGGGGTCGATGCTACAGTAAAAGAAGAGGTTTATCTCATGGTTTTCCCAAAGGCATTTAATATTTGAAGTATGCCGTACCAGTTCTGTACATATATTGTTTTGTACCAACAATGTCTTTACCTGTAAGGTTGTAACATGAGGAAAAGCCTGTAAAGAATGACATATGGACTTTGGGTTTGGTCATAACCGAAACCCATTCTTAAGTTGGAACACTGCGCCACCTCTGTCCCCTGTGCTCTCCTTTGCCACCAGTGTCCCCCTTCTGTGCCACCACTGTCCCCCGTGTCTCCTCTGTGTTCCAAGTGTCTCCTACTGGGCCACCTCTGCCTCCCTGTGTTTTCTCAGTGCCCCCCTTTGCCCCCAATGTGTCCCTCCATGCTACCTCTGCCTGTCTTTGCCTCTAGTGCCCCCCCCCCCCGTGCCACCTCTGCCCCCCCCCCCCGTGCCTCCACTGTGTCTCTCTGTTTCCTTATATCCCCCTTTGCGCCTCCTTTTATTCCCTTTTGTGCTTCCTTGTGTCCCCTTTTGTGCCTTTTTGTGTCCCTCTGTGCCTTATAGTGTCACCCTATGTGCCTCCTTCATATCCCCCTTTGACTATTGTGCCCCCTTAGTGTTTCCTCCCTGTCCCCTGCTTCTTGCTGCCTCCGTCCTGCTCGCCAGATGGTAACTAGCTACATCTGGAGAATCTATCCAGGTTGTTTTGTGTATGCCCATACATATATGTATTTTTTAATTTATAAATTAAATGGTTAACTACATGTTAATTACATTATCTTGTTATCCATCCATTCCACTAAACCCCCTCACCACTGATCTATTTTTCCCCTACACCTCCTATTCTCTTACCATAGTTTTATTTTGGAGAGATTTTAGAGTACTAGGTTTGGCACCAAACGGAGATTCTGATATAGAGGACTGTGGGAAGATTTGGCTGGCAGTTTAGATACAAATTCATCCAGGTTGCCAAAATAGTTTTAACTGGTCATATCATTGCCTACTATAGCTGGAACTACAGCCAAAACTATACAGGAAGAAATCTATCATAACCGTTCACATTGTTCGGAATTGGGGTTTATTGTTTAAATTATGCAAACCGTGAATTGCATGCCGGTTCCCTGGCAGAATTAACACTGGTGTGCAAATTATTTAAATATTTGAAATACCTGCCATACGTGTATAATTCCTCTTTTGTTGTGTTACACAATGACCATAAAGTGCTTGAATGAATTAATAAATACATTGAGAGATCCTAAGGGGATACACCTAAGAGGATACACCTGTAATCATGATAAAGAACGCTGGTCTAGAGTATACAGAGGTGCTCAGAAAAACACCTGCTGTAAACACCTATAAATATGGCTTTGCAGTGATATTTAAAGAGACTCTGAAGTCCCCTAAAATTGCACTTTTTTTAACAGTTGTCTTCAGCAGTATAACACAAGCTAAAACACTGCATCCCAGGGGGAGATCGCTACATTTAAACCCCCAAATCCCCTGGGATAAATATGGGCAGCGCTTCCTCATAGAGGCAGAGCTTTGGGCTGCAGCTCTGCCTCCATGCGTGTCAATCCCAGCTGACCGCCGCCTCTCCCCGCCCCTCTCAGTCTCAGAGATCTGCTGGGATTGACGTGAATGGAGGCAGAGCTGCAGCTCAAAGTTCTGCCTCCCTGGGCAGCAAAATCCCTGACTTTGAAAGTCGTGGGTTTTTGCCCTAAGATTTGGGGGGTTTAATTGTAACGATCTGCCTCGGGGATGCAGCGTTTTAGCTTGTGTTATACTGCTGAAGGTAACTGTTAAATAAAAAGTGCAATTTTAGGACACTTCACAGTCTCTTTAAAAAGGAACTTTACCCAAGGATTGAACTTTATTCTAATTAGTAGCCAATACCCCCTTTCCCTTGAGAATGCTTTACCTTTTCTCAAATAAAACATTGGGAAGGTCTGTATGGCTGATATTGTGGTGAAACCCCTCCCACAGTGTGATGTCATGACCAAGGTCTTGACAGTTTGCTGTCTATCAACCTTGTTGCATTGTGAAAAATAACAGCTTTTTCCAACTGCCAAGCAAGCAGTATCTCCCTCTGTGCATAGAACGCTCAGTAACGAAAATTCTGTACAGATCACCTGGCAGAACTGAAGTTGTCACTACCAGTGATAAATATCTGAATATAAATCAGGGAGAGGAAAGATTTTACAATGGGCAAACACAGACTAAATAATCTATAAATTAATACTGTAAAAAATAAGCAATTTAATCATTACGTTATTTTCACTACAGTCCCTCTTTAACAAACGATTTGTTTCTCCTCCTCCGTGTTTATTGCACATCTGCACGTTCCAGGTAAATATTTCCCATTGCGTTGTGGCCTTGTGTCAAATCTGGCCGTAGAAATGAAAAAAAAAGAGAAAACAAAGGCTTCTAGCCGTATAATGGGCTATAGAACTGGCTTTGTAGAGAAGCCATTATTTTATGAATGGTTTGTGTTTACAGAATCCTGCTGCTGTTTGCAGCTTCAGTATTGCAGATAACCTGTGGTTCTGTGACACGCTCATTACTTCTGAACACTGGAGAGAGTCTGTGGAATAGCGGGAAAGGCTTCTGCTTCCAAGGCCTGGACCACATCCGTGTGATGTGCACATCTGAGCTGGTTAAACCTGGAGGAGGGCTTACACTTCTATGTATATTTCTCTTATTTAAATTCAGTTCCCAGGTCGTGATCTCATTAAACTTCAGTCTGATCTTTAACTATGAGACTGACCTACATTTACCTGTATCCTGAGGCTTTTATTAAATCATATCTCTTACTGAAGCGAAGCCCTTCCTTATGAGATGGTGGCGCTTCAGGGATATCTATATCTGCTATTACTGTAGGCTCCAATAAAAATGCAAACGACCCAGGCTTGAGCAAATCCCATTTTTTATATTTTTAAGGAGGCATTTGTAACATAGTTATGCTAAAACATCTCCGCATCGCCTTTCATCAGTAGGGTGCGAGGCGCTAAGGCAGAGTTAAAAAACAACAGTAACTTGATATAGCAATAAAAATCTGAATTAGGCCTCTTGCACACTGCAAGCAAATCAGATTCAGATTCAGATTTTTTATCTGTTTTTACATCCGATTTCAATTCAGATTTTTAATCTTAACTGCATGCTGCGTTTTTTGATCCGTTTTTCTGTTGAATGTATTCAAGGAAAATCGGAAACGGAATCGGAATCGGAAACGGAATCGGAATCGGAATCGGAAAACGGATTTGCAGTGTGCAGGGAGCCTAATGCTGTGAACATCACATATAAATACAAGATGCATCTACTCTTCTGTTTTAATGAACCAAATAAAGGCAATTAATCTTCCCCTCATAGGAGAAATGGCCATAATTGGTGAACCGTGACACACGCCCATCCCCGTCGCAAACCGCAAGCCTCTCCGTTGAAGTTCAGGGCACTGTGGATACCCTCACTGTGTTGCTGTGGCCCACTCCCAGCATGAGATTTAAAGGGGTTCTGGGGGGGGGGGGTTGAAAAGAAAAATAGACACTTGCCTGGGACTTCTACCAGCTCCCTGCAGCTGTCATGTGCCTGCACTGTCCTCTATGATCCGCTGTTCCCCGCCGTCGTCACTGATCAATCATTTGTCTAACTAGATGAATACAACTGTGGCTGCGTTGCTGCGGCTGCGCACGTCCTCGCTCCTGCTCGCGTCTCCGGGAGCTTACTGCGCAGGCGTGGGCACATGACAGCTGCAGGGGGCCGGTAGAAGTCCCAGGTAAGTGTCCGTTTTTCTTTTCAAAACCCCCCACAGAACCCCTTTAACATGGACATCAACGTGTTCAATTCCTGCATTGTTTGCCTCCTCCTCACCATTACCATGAATTCCACCTGCCTGATCTTTTAAGCTTTGCAAAATTCTTAGGATCTCACGTTACTCCAAACTCCATAAGGGTGCTATCTCCACTCTCTCCTTCTCTGTCTGTGCCCCCACATTCACAGGCATCTCCTCACCACAGCCATATGTAGCCCTTAGATTAATTCACCTGATGAAGAGCTGGAGGTCCTTTTGGACTCCAAATTCATCACCACCCTGTGACAGGGAAAAATAGAGACCTTTGTTAAGAAATCAAATGATTTCCGTGCCAAGGGAGTCATCTGACAAGTTAATGATATTATTTTTATCTTCATAAGGTGTTTTCTGTATGACTGGGTAGAGGTCACCATTCTGTTACTTACTTACCTTGAAAGACACATATTCTTTCCTATTGGTTCTTCCCCTTCTCGAGAGGGGACCCCCCCCTGTTTTGAACCCTCCAAATAAGTTTTAAATTCTGCTTTCACTCTTTCTTTCCCCATAAGGGTGGTATTAATGCTTTGAAAGCTGTTGTTGTGGCTGCATAAGGTGGTAGCCCAGACTTACCTTTTGTGTACTTCTCTGTTTTTTTTGCTAGTTTCACTTTTTTAAGGTTTACATTTCTGATTACTCTTCACACAACCAATGCAGAAGAAAGGGCAAATTACCAGATACTTTAGTTTCCATGTATTTTATGAAAATGGTGAACTTTAACCTCCTTAGGCCTCAATTCATGGAGCATTATCAAACGTTTATCAAACACTTAATCAAACGTTTGATAATTTAACTCATGGGTAAAATCTCATTTTAAATTCACTAAGGTGTTATATATTTATCGAATGTTTTACCGATAAAACGTTCAACAAATATATAACACCTTAGTGAGATTTTACCCATGAGGTAAATTATCAAACGTTTGATAAAGTGCTTGATAAACGTTTGATAATGCTCCGTGAATTGAGGCCACAGTGGTAATCACGAGTTCAGCTCGGGGTAGGAAAAACATGCTAGCAGCGGTATCCCCGAGCTGAACTCGTTGTAGCCACCGGGAGGTCTGAACAGAGCAATACGCGCAGCTGGCATTTTAACTCACCTTCCAGGGGACCCCGACGTCGTCCTCCATTCTACTTCCTCTCCTCCGAGGCTCTGCTTCCCATTGATCAGATCGGCATCTGTTGTCATGACGACAGCCGGCAATCTCACTAAAGGGTTACAGCGTCACCCGGAGAACGGAGGGAAAACTGCAATGCTGGATCCCAGGGAGGTGAATGAGAGCTGAGCTGCTGCAGAACTCCTTAGCAGCATGATTCTTTCCAGGTTTTAGGATCTAAAAGCATGCAAAAAAATTGCACCGCTTTTAGACTTTAAAATCCGGAAAGAATCATAACACCAAAGGGGGTTAAGAAAACAGACTGAATTTAGAAAAGTCTATTACATTTTCAACTATCAGTCTTCCTGCACAATGCTTAGTTAAGACCCGTCCACGTATTTCTGCTTTAACTGCATATATTTTACGCTTTCCACTGTTCCTGATTTTAAAGCCGTTTAATTAGACTGAAGTTCTTTAATCTTTGCTTCTGCCAGGTATGCAGGGGAGGACTGGCCCAGGGGGACGGGGGGCAATTGCCCCCCGGGCCGCTTGAATCTTAAGTAATTAGGGCCAGCCGCTGCTATACGCAGCGGCCGCAGACATACCACAGGTGACAGGTTCGCAGTGGGGATCGCAACCTCGCCCGATATTTCCCGGCAAGTTGAAGTATCCAATCAGAGAAGGGGCTGAGGTGGCCGGCCGTGGTGTGCCCTTGTGCGTGGCTGCGCCTGCGGTGGATGTGAGCGGCACAAGGACACAAATAGCTTAGGTCCTCTCCGGCCCGGTGGGTTGACCCTGCTTGACTCCGCCCCCCGCCTGGAGCCATTACCGCCCGCAACGTGCTGCTGTGCCTGCGGTGTCATCGGAGTGAGCTGTCTCACTCTTCAGCTTTCTGTGCTGGGGGTCTGGGGGCCTGGAGCTGTGGCTACGAGTGGTTGGCTGGAGGAGTCGGACACAGTCCTCCCCTGTGCTGCTGTGCCTGAGGTGTCGTCGGAGTGAGCTGTCTCACTCTTCAGCTTTCTGTGCTAGGGGGGCTGGGGGCCTGGAGCTGCGGCTACGAGTGGCTGGCTGGCTGTCCTGGCTGGAGGAGTCGGACACTCTGGGGGCTGGGAGTCGGAGATGCCACCTATAGCTGCTTGCTGCTGTGGAGGAGGAGGAGGTGTAGGACTGAGGAGACAGGAGGATAGAGGAGGTCGGGTCCAGGTTGCCAGAGGAGAAGGTGTTTTTTTTTTATAAATTTTGTTTCTGTACTTCTTCTCCCTTCTTGTCACTGAGTTACTTACACTTTGCTGCCTGCCTGCCTGCTACTGCAAATTCAATTTTCTGCCCAGGCCAGTGCCCTCTGAGTTTTTTTTTGTGTGATAATCATCCCCATTCTGACCCTGGCCTGAGGGGGAAGGTTTTTTCTTCTTGTGGTGTGATTGGCAACAGGGGAGGGGGGAGGCAGGCAGTTAGGCACTGTCAAACAAGTAGTTGGAGGGGGGGGGGGTAGGTGTCAGACAAGTAGTTTGTATGGTGGGTGGGCAGGAGTGGGGTTAGGCATCACCAGGTAGGTAGATTTGTGTGTGTGTGTGTGGGGGGGGGGGTTGTTTAAAGGAGTTATCAGGCATTTTTAATGAAATAAGTGCTACTTACCCAGGGCTTTCTCCAGCCCCACGCTCCCAGCATGTCCCTCGCCGCAGCTCTGCAGTCAGCCATTCGCTGCCGCTGCCTCCCAGTCCCCGGCGATGGCACCAGTCCGACCTGGCTGTCGGCCTGTACTGCGCCTGTGTGAGCAGCACTGTCAATCACCGCCACGTGGACTGGAGTGTACTGCGCAGGCGCAGTAGTTCTGCGTCTGCACAGTACGCTCTGGTCCATGTGGCGGTGATTGACAGCGCCCAGTGGCGTAGCTAAGGAGCTGTGGGCCCCGATGCAAATTTTGCAATGGGGCCCCCCAAGCACTCTATACATAACAATTGATACAGCGCATCAAAACCTGCCAATGACAACTACAGTGTCAGAGGTGCAAGAAGGGGATGGGGAATAGTTTGTTAATGATTATCCCTAATCAAAGTATCTATAGAAGTGATTATTATGAGCACAGGACCAATAGAGAGCTAATACTGTAGTTGAGGGAGGGCTCTTTGGGGCCCCTTTGGCCCAAGGGCCCCGATGCGGTCGCAACCTCTGCAACCCCTATTGCTACGCCCCTGACAGCGCCGCTCGCACAGGCGCAGTCAGCCTGACGTCATCGCCGGGGGCTGGGAGGCAGCGGCAGCGAACAGCTGACTGCAGAGCTGCAGCAAGGGACATGCTGGGAGCTTGGGGCTGGACGAGCCCTGGGTAAGTAGCACTTATTTTCATAAAAAAAAAAAAGCCTGATAACTCCTTTAAGGTTAGGCATCAGACACAGACAGGTAGATTGTGCGGAGAAATGGGGTTAGGCATCAGGTACATAGTGTGTGTGTGTGTGTGTGTGTTTGTGTGTGTGTGTGTGTGTGTGTGTGTGTGTGTGTGTGTGTGTGTGTGTGTGTGTGTGTGTGGCTGGGGCTGTTAGTCATCACAATTTGAAGATTTGCACACAAGAAAGATATGGCTTTGGGCTGGGGATGCCGTGAAACGGGCCTCTAGTTTATGTTGTCCCCCCAGGCCAAAAGGTCCCAGTCCTCCCCTGCAGGTATGCCAGGCCTGCTGTGCTTAGCCCAAAATAAGACTTAATAGCATCCATGCCCGTTCTTGCTACGCAGTCATTTATTATCATTCCACCACAAGGTGCTTCCTGAAACACATTGTACACATTAAAAAAATAATGCTATACAGAAGTTATCTTCAAACATATAAAGTAGCCATAATTAAATTTAACAAAATACAATTTGACTGTTTTTTTTACATCCTTATGTAGCTCCACTAAGGAAAAACCAAACAACTTCACAAAACTATTATCAAGTCAGGTCAGCTTAAAGGGGAACTGAAGTAAGAGGTGTATACCTCTTACTTCAGTTCCCCTTTAAGCTGACCTGACTTGATAGTAGTTGGAGGAGGCTGCCATATTTATTTCCTTTTAATCAATACCAGTTGCCTGGCAGCCCTGCTGGTCTATTTCTCTGCAGTAGTATCTGAATAACACCAGAAACAAGCATGCAACTAGTCTTGTCAGATCTGACATTAATGTCAGAAACACCTGATCTGCTGCATGCATTTTCAGGGGCTATGGCTAATAGTATTAGAGGCAGAGGATCAGCAAGAGGGCCTGGCAACTGGCATTGCTTAGATGGAAATAAATATGGCAGC